>NW_018408044.1:415961-483402 GCF_002113885.1 Mizuhopecten yessoensis
AAACAGCTTCTTCTGAAGAATTAAAAGGCATAAAATTATAATATTTGGCTGGTGACTTCCCGGGATAGAGCTCACCAAAGTTTGCAAATGAAAATGACCTCAACCTACTTTAGAGGTCACAGAGGTCAACAACATTTTAATGGATTTGTTCTTGAGAACTAAAAGGAATGGAATCATAAGATTTGGCTGGTAGCTTTTTGGAATAGAGCTAACCAATTTGAGAAGGAAAATGACATTGACCTACTTACAAGATCACAGGGAAAAGTATGTCAAGCAACTTCTGAAGAAGAATAAAAAAGCATAGAATCTTATAATAATTTTTTGCTGGTAGTTTCAACAGATGGAGCCAACAAAGTTTGCGAGGGAAATAGTTTTAGTGCAATATAATATTTAATGAGAATATTTTGCTATGACTGCTTAAATATTCAGGTGAGCGATACAGGCCCTCTTGGGCCTCTTGTTTAGTTTTAGCATATGGAATGATACTGCCATATATCTTAACATGTGTTGTTTAATGTTAATGTCTACAAGGGTCTTCTAGACAGTTTGATATTTGTTGTTGTGACAATGATGTTAAATCATTACGTTGAACTTTTATCATCACAAGTTCTGAAATATCAAAGAATTTTTTCCCTTTTAAACTGTAGTCTAAGTGTCTACCATTTGCCTCTTTAAGTCAGTGTCCTGGTGACCTTGACCTCTTTGAATCTCGAGGAACTTTTGACCTCAATATGCTCATCTCCTTCATGTTTCTGTACTTACAGTTGACAGGCGAGAAGGTCAGCAAGCTCAGTCTGGTGGACTTGGCTGGGAGTGAGAGAGTACAGAAAACCGGAGCCATGGGGGACAGATTACGGGAGGGTAGCAACATAAACAAGTAAGTCGTCATGACAACCAAGTTTTTCAGGTCACATGACCATGGCCAATGGTGATGATTTATGTATCAGATTATATACCTAATACTTCATAAAGACTGTTAGTGGTCCTGATTTTTTGTGTGTGTTAAAAAACACTTTTATTAAAGCTTTTCTATAATTTTAAATATTCAAACAAGATATGTACAATTGCCTTATATTTTCTTATCCTCTAAGTCTCCACAATTTGACCATTGTAGGTCACTTACCACACTAGGATTGGTCATCTCAGCACTCGCTGACCAGAACAAGGCAAAGAGCAAGTTTGTCCCCTACCGAGACTCAGTCCTAACATGGCTATTAAAGGTAGGTCTGAAACTAGTTTTTTTTTTACTGGTGATGTCCTACTGAAACTTTGCTGAAAGAATGTTGATATCCAAATGAAACGTACCTTACTTGCCCAGCTGAAACCTTGCTGATATAATGTTTAAATCATACTGAAAGCATACTGAAAGCATACTGAAATCATGTTGATATCCAAATGAAACCTTACTGAAATCATGCTAATATTTCAATGAAACCTTGCTGAAATCATGTTGGTATTTCAATGAAACCCTACTGAAATATCTTGGCCTAATTTGATTTTGATTGCCTAATTTGATTTGGATTGTTTGTGTTTTACGTCCTATTAACAGCTATGGTCATTAAAGGATGTGCCAGGTCTTGGCCTAATTTAATCAACAACTCACTTAAACCTCCCAGAACTAGCAGGTGGTGTAAGTGATGTAGAGTTATCTCCCTGTAAGTGATGTAGAGTTATCTCCCTGTAAGTGTTCATGCTATCTACTTTATGTTATGGGAGTTACCTCTCTTCATTTGAATTTTCCAACAAAACATTACAGCATGGCCATTTTTTTTCAGTTTTATCTTGACAATCATGAAATGGCTCAAATTTTTTACTTTCTTGTTAATATGTAACTTTTTTCTGATTTTAGGACAATTTAGGTGGAAACAGCAAAACTGTGATGATAGCTACTGTAAGTCCCTCAGCAGATAATTATGAGGAGACTTTATCAACGCTCAGATATGCTGACCGTGCCAAGCGAATCGTGAACCACGCTGTTGTAAATGAAGATCCCAATGCACGAATCATTCGTGAACTTCGTGAGGAGGTGACACAGCTCAAACAGAGGCTTACTGTGGCCCAGGTTCACCCGGTGTCTACAGAACAAGGGGAAGAGGAGGAGGAGGTAGGTCATAATCACCCAGTGTCAACCGGGGAACAGGAGGTAGGTCATAATCACCCAGTGTCAACAGGGGAACAGGAGATAGGTCAGATTCACTCAGTGTCAACAGGGGAACAGGAGGTAGGTCAAATTCACCCAGTGTCAACAGGGGAACTGGAGGTAGGTCATAATCACCCAGTGTCAACAGGGGAACAGGAGGTAGGTCATAATCACCCAGTGTCAACAGGGGAACAGGAGGTAGGTCATAATCACCCAGTGTCAACAGGGGAACAGGAGGTAGGTCATAATCACCCAGTGTCAACAGGGGAACAGGAGGTAGGTCATAATCACCCAGTGTCAACAGGGGAACAGGAGGTAGGTCATAATCACCCAGTGTCAACAGGGGAACAGGAGGTAGGTCATAATCACCCAGTGTCAACAGGGGAACAGGAGGTAGGTCATAATCACCCAGTGTCAACAGGGGAACAGGAGGTAGGTCATAATCACCCAGTGTCAACAGGGGAACAGGAGGTAGGTCATAATCACCCAGTGTCAACAGGGGAACAGGAGGTAGGTCATAATCACCCAGTGTCAACAGGGGAACAGGAGGTAGGTCATAATCACCCAGTGTCAACAGGGGAACAGGAGGTAGGTCATAATCACCCAGTGTCAACAGGGGAACAGGAGGTAGGTCAGATTCACCCAGTGTCAACAGGGGAACAGGAGGTAGGTCATAATCACCCAGTGTCAACAGGGGAACAGGAGGTAGGTCAGATTCACCCAGTGTCAACAGGGGAACAGGAGGTAGGTCATAATCACCCAGTGTCAACAGGGGAACAGGAGGTAGGTCAGATTCACCCAGTGTCAACAGGGGAACAGGAGGTAGGTCATAATCACCCAGTGTCAACAGGGGAACAGGAGGTAGGTCAGATTCACCCAGTGTCAACAGGGGAACAGGAGGTAGGTCATAATCACCCAGTGTCAACAGGGGAACAGGAGGTAGGTCAGATTCACCCAGTGTCAACAGGGGAACAGGAGGTAGGTCATAATCACCCAGTGTCAACAGGGGAACAGGAGGTAGGTCAGATTCACCCAGTGTCAACAGGGGAACAGGAGGTAGGTCATAATCACCCAGTGTCAACAGGGGAACAGGAGGTAGGTCAGATTCACCCAGTGTCAACAGGGGAACAGGAGGTAGGTCATAATCACCCAGTGTCAACAGGGGAACAGGAGGTAGGTCAGATTCACCCAGTGTCAACAGGGGAACAGGAGGTAGGTCATAATCACCCAGTGTCAACAGGGGAACAGGAGGTAGGTCAGATTCACCCAGTGTCAACAGGGGAACAGGAGGTAGGTCATAATCACCCAGTGTCAACAGGGGAACAGGAGGTAGGTCAGATTCACCCAGTGTCAACAGGGGAACAGGAGGTAGGTCATAATCACCCAGTGTCAACAGGGGAACAGGAGGTAGGTCAGATTCACCCAGTGTCAACAGGGGAACAGGAGGTAGGTCAGATTCACCCAGTGTCAACAGGGGGATCAGGATGAGGTAGGTCAGATTCACCCAGTGTCAACAGGGGATCAGGAGGTAGGTCATATTCACCCAGTGTCAACAGGGGGATCAGGACGAGGTAGGTCAGATTCACCCAGTGTCAACAGGGGAACAGGAGGTAGGTCATATTCACCCAGTGTCAACAGGGGAACAGGAGATAGGTCAGATTCACCCAGTGTCAACAGGGGGATCAGGATGAGGTAGGTCAGATTCACCCAGTGTCAACAGGGGATCAGGAGATAGGTCAGATTCACTCAGTGTCAACAGGGGAACAGGAGGTAGGTCAGATTCACCCAGTGTCAACAGGGGAACAGGAGTTAGGTCAGATTCATCCAGTGTCAATAGGGGATCAGGAGATAGGTCAGATTCACTCAGTGTCAACAGGGGATCAGGATGAGGTAGGTCAGATTCACTCAGTGTCAACAGGGGAACAGGAGTTAGGTCAGATTCATCCAGTGTCAATAGGGGAACAGGAGGTAGGTCAGATTCACCCAGTGTCAACAGGGGAACAGGAGGTAGGTTATAGTAGTTGTCTCTTTCGCAAACCAAGACAGGCATGGATCGGAATACAATTTGACAATTAAATCTAATTTCTTTTCATTAGTGTTAGAATTAATCATGAAATTTCTGACATATACAAATACTGTTGTGCTTTAAATTGGAAATTGTATTTAGTTTAATCTTGAAGATCTCTGCTAGATGGTCTTTCAGTCTTGAAAAAAATCTGACTGCATTGTCTTTGTCATGTATTATTAAGTTTAGTTTTAAAATCTTAAACTCAGTCATTGCTTCTGATATGAAGAGATTACTTAAAAATGACCTTGCACCACCAACAAACTGGAAACATTTTTCTACTGTTTATCAAAACTGTTGTAGATGGTAGATTTTAGAAAGAATTGATACACCTTATCACAATTAATATTTAAAGCATGTTGTTTTCATGTTGTTGCTCAGGCCATCAAGAATGATCCAGATCTCCGAGACCGGCTTGAGGAGACAGAGAAACTCTTCAAACAGAAGACTAAAACATGGGAGGAAAAGCTAGCTGAGACCGAGAGAATCCACCAGGTTTGTCACCTCTGTTGGGGAATATCTAGGGCTGGATAGAAAAGGGCATTATGGTTGGAAAATAGAGGACATGGTTGGGCTGGGAATTGATAAAAAGAGCCTATTCATTCAGGTAGAATATGGAATGGCAGGTACATAGGGGTTAAAGAGGACAAGAGCAGGTTCATCAGGAATGTGCACAGGAGTTAAAGAAGACAACAGCAGGTTCATCAAGGCCTGAAAAGGCAATGACAGGTACACAGGATTTAAAAAAGACAACAGCAGGTTCATAAGGGGTGGAAAGGGGAATGACAGGTACACAGGAGATAAAGAGGACTAGAGCAGGTTCATCAGGGCTGGAAAAGGCAATGACAGGTACATAGGGGTTAAAGAGGACAAGAGCAGGTTCATCAGGGGTGGAAAAGGCAATGACAGGTACATAGGAGCAAAGAGGACAAGAACAGATTCATCAGGGGTGGAAAATGCAATGACAGGTACATAGGGTCAAAGAGGACAAGAGCATGTTCATCAGGGATGGAAAAGGCAATGACAGGTACATAGGAGCAAAGAGGACAAGAACAGATTCATCAGGGGTGGAAAAGGCAATGACAGGTACATAGGGGCAAAGAGGACAAGAACAGATTCATCAGGGGTGGAAAAGGCAATGACAGGTACATAGGGGCAAAGAGGACAAGAACAGATTCATCAGGGGTGGAAAAGGCAATGACAGGTACATAGGGGCAAAGAGGACAAGAACAGATTCATCAGGGGTGGAAAAGGCAATGACAGGTACATAGGGGCAAAGAGGACAAGAACAGATTCATCAGGGGTGGAAAAGGCAATGACAGGTACATAGGGGCAAAGAGGACAAGAACAGATTCATCAGGGGTGGAAAAGGCAATGACAGGTACATAGGGGCAAAGAGGACAAGAACAGATTCATCAGGGGTGGAAAAGGCAATGACAGGTACATAGGGGCAAAGAGGACAAGAACAGATTCATCAGGGGTGGAAAAGGCAATGACAGGTACATAGGGGCAAAGAGGACAAGAACAGATTCATCAGGGGTGGAAAAGGCAATGACAGGTACATAGGGGCAAAGAGGACAAGAACAGATTCATCAGGGGTGGAAAAGGCAATGACAGGTACATAGGGGCAAAGAGGACAAGAACAGATTCATCAGGGGTGGAAAAGGCAATGACAGGTACATAGGGGCAAAGAGGACAAGAACAGATTCATCAGGGGTGGAAAAGGCAATGACAGGTACATAGGGGCAAAGAGGACAAGAACAGATTCATCAGGGGTGGAAAAGGCAATGACAGGTACATAGGGGCAAAGAGGACAAGAACAGATTCATCAGGGGTGGAAAAGGCAATGACAGGTACATAGGGGCAAAGAGGACAAGAACAGATTCATCAGGGGTGGAAAAGGCAATGACAGGTACATAGGGGCAAAGAGGACAAGAACAGATTCATCAGGGGTGGAAAAGGCAATGACAGGTACATAGGGGCAAAGAGGACAAGAACAGATTCATCAGGGGTGGAAAAGGCAATGACAGGTACATAGGGGCAAAGAGGACAAGAACAGATTCATCAGGGGTGGAAAAGGCAATGACAGGTACATAGGGGCAAAGAGGACAAGAACAGATTCATCAGGGGTGGAAAAGGCAATGACAGGTACATAGGGGCAAAGAGGACAAGAACAGATTCATCAGGGGTGGAAAAGGCAATGACAGGTACATAGGGGCAAAGAGGACAAGAACAGATTCATCAGGGGTGGAAAAGGCAATGACAGGTACATAGGGGCAAAGAGGACAAGAACAGATTCATCAGGGGTGGAAAAGGCAATGACAGGTACATAGGGGCAAAGAGGACAAGAACAGATTCATCAGGGGTGGAAAAGGCAATGACAGGTACATAGGGGCAAAGAGGACAAGAACAGATTCATCAGGGGTGGAAAAGGCAATGACAGGTACATAGGGGCAAAGAGGACAAGAACAGATTCATCAGGGGTGGAAAAGGCAATGACAGGTACATAGGGGCAAAGAGGACAAGAACAGATTCATCAGGGGTGGAAAAGGCAATGACAGGTACATAGGGGCAAAGAGGACAAGAACAGATTCATCAGGGGTGGAAAAGGCAATGACAGGTACATAGGGGCAAAGAGGACAAGAACAGATTCATCAGGGGTGGAAAAGGCAATGACAGGTACATAGGGGCAAAGAGGACAAGAACAGATTCATCAGGGGTGGAAAAGGCAATGACAGGTACATAGGGGCAAAGAGGACAAGAACAGATTCATCAGGGGTGGAAAAGGCAATGACAGGTACATAGGGGCAAAGAGGACAAGAACAGATTCATCAGGGGTGGAAAAGGCAATGACAGGTACATAGGGGCAAAGAGGACAAGAACAGATTCATCAGGGGTGGAAAAGGCAATGACAGGTACATAGGGGCAAAGAGGACAAGAACAGATTCATCAGGGGTGGAAAAGGCAATGACAGGTACATAGGGGCAAAGAGGACAAGAACAGATTCATCAGGGGTGGAAAAGGCAATGACAGGTACATAGGGGCAAAGAGGACAAGAACAGATTCATCAGGGGTGGAAAAGGCAATGACAGGTACATAGGGGCAAAGAGGACAAGAACAGATTCATCAGGGGTGGAAAAGGCAATGACAGGTACATAGGGGCAAAGAGGACAAGAACAGATTCATCAGGGGTGGAAAAGGCAATGACAGGTACATAGGGGCAAAGAGGACAAGAACAGATTCATCAGGGGTGGAAAAGGCAATGACAGGTACATAGGGGCAAAGAGGACAAGAACAGATTCATCAGGGGTGGAAAAGGCAATGACAGGTACATAGGGGCAAAGAGGACAAGAACAGATTCATCAGGGGTGGAAAAGGCAATGACAGGTACATAGGGGCAAAGAGGACAAGAACAGATTCATCAGGGGTGGAAAAGGCAATGACAGGTACATAGGGGCAAAGAGGACAAGAACAGATTCATCAGGGGTGGAAAAGGCAATGACAGGTACATAGGGGCAAAGAGGACAAGAACAGATTCATCAGGGGTGGAAAAGGCAATGACAGGTACATAGGGGCAAAGAGGACAAGAACAGATTCATCAGGGGTGGAAAAGGCAATGACAGGTACATAGGGGCAAAGAGGACAAGAACAGATTCATCAGGGGTGGAAAAGGCAATGACAGGTACATAGGGGCAAAGAGGACAAGAACAGATTCATCAGGGGTGGAAAAGGCAATGACAGGTACATAGGGGCAAAGAGGACAAGAACAGATTCATCAGGGGTGGAAAAGGCAATGACAGGTACATAGGGGCAAAGAGGACAAGAACAGATTCATCAGGGGTGGAAAAGGCAATGACAGGTACATAGGGGCAAAGAGGACAAGAACAGATTCATCAGGGGTGGAAAAGGCAATGACAGGTACATAGGGGCAAAGAGGACAAGAACAGATTCATCAGGGGTGGAAAAGGCAATGACAGGTACATAGGGGCAAAGAGGACAAGAACAGATTCATCAGGGGTGGAAAAGGCAATGACAGGTACATAGGGGCAAAGAGGACAAGAACAGATTCATCAGGGGTGGAAAAGGCAATGACAGGTACATAGGGGCAAAGAGGACAAGAACAGATTCATCAGGGGTGGAAAAGGCAATGACAGGTACATAGGGGCAAAGAGGACAAGAACAGATTCATCAGGGGTGGAAAGGGCAATGACAGGTACATAGGGGCAAAGAGGACAAGAACATATTTATCAGGGGTGGAAAAGGCAATGACAGGTACATAGGGGCAAAAAGGACAAGTACAGATTCATCAGGGGTGGAAAATGTAATGACAGGTACATAGGGGCAAAAAGGACAAGTACAGATTCATCAGAGGTGGAAAATGCAATGGCAGGTACATAGGGGTTAAAAAGGCAATGACAGGTACATAGTGGGCAAAGAGGACAAGAACAGGTTTATCAGGGGTAGGGAAGGCAATGACAGGAACATAGGGGCAAAGAGGACAAGAACAGATTCATCAGGGGTGGAAAGGGCAATGACAGGTACATAGGGGCAAAGAGGACAAGAACAGGTTCATCAGAGGGGGAAAAGGCAATGACAGGTACATAGGGACAAAGAGGACAAGAACAGATTCATCAGGGGTGGAAAAGGCAATGGCAGATACATATGGGCACAGAGGACAAGAACAGGTTCATCAGAGGTGGAAAAGGCAATGACAGGTACATAGGGGTTAAAAAGGCAATGACATGTACATAGGGGGCAAAGAGAACAAGAACAGGTTCATCAGGGGTGGAAAAGGCAATGGCAGGTACATAGGGGCAAAGAGGACAAGAACAGATTCATAAGGGGTGGAAAAGACAAATTGACAGGTACATAGGGGTTAAAAAGGACAAGAGCAGATTGCTCAGGGGTGGAAAACGCAATGACAGGTACATAGGGGTTAAAAAGGACAAGAGCAGGTTCATCAGGGGTAGGAAAGAACAGTTTCATAAGGAATGGAAAGCAAAGGGCAGGTTCATAGGAGTAGGAAAGAGAAAGACAGGTCTATTTGGGTCATAAAGGATTTGGGTCATAAAGGGAAGGCCATTTTTCTTGTAAACTGATCAAAATGAAAAATATTTCTGTAGGATATAATTTATTGAAAATTTTAGGTAACTGGTTGGTTGAGATACTTAAATGTGTGCACAATGTAGGAAACTGTTCGGTCGGCTTGTTGATGTCTTTTATTTTGGTAGCGCTAGTTCCAGATAACAGGAAAAGAACAGTGTCTAAAATAAAGGGGAAAATAAATGATTTCATCATCACATAAGATATTCATGGGCACTACTAAGAACAAAGTGTATAAATAACACTTCCAATGCATAGACTACACAATCAATGTCTCCACCACTGTAAATTAAAAACTGCCAAAGCAATTTATTCTGCTTGAACGTATTCGGGTTTGAGGTTTCCCAATTCCTCAAGCAAATTAGAACAGTATAGTTCCCGTTTCTTCATTGAAAAAGCTAGACTGTCATGAAGTTTTCTCATTAGGATGAAACTAGAAATAGAGGGATATTCTGAGAATGGGGAAAGGTATACCAGCATGATAGACATTCGGAGCTGGCTGGTATTCAGTAACCACGTAATTATAATCTACAGAGTGCTGTATAGGAAAACAAATGATGATTTTTAGAATGTACCTACGTTATTTTGAAAACAATTTATTTTAATGATTGAGTATTTCTTGAACTTTTTTTAAAAATTAAATTGTGTGTCTGAAGAACTATTTGTGAGATTTTAAAAGATGTATTACTGTTGAGGGGTTGAAACATAAAGCTTGCTGAGTTAGATGTCCTATATTTGGCTTGAATGAAAGCCTATTAGGCCTACATTGACCGTTTTTCAAGGTCACAGGGGTCAAATGTGTAAAAAATTCAAAGACTTCTAAATGTTCATAAGGCCTAGGGTGGTGATATTTGGCTTGTAACTTGCTAGGATAACAGACAATCTTAAAGTTGTTCAAAGAAATTGGTTGACCCACCATGAAGGTCACAAGAGTAAAATAAGTTTGACCTTGACCCACTTTGAACATTAAATAAGAATCGAGTTGGCCAACAGCACTCAATAATAGTTGGGAATTTCAGGCCTTAGGCATTAGGTCTCTTGTAAATATTTTGTGTCTATCACGTGAGTAAAATTATTCTTTCCATATCCTTAGACCATCAGGATTGAATTTTCAAACATCATCCAGTGAAATCAGTTTGAAATCATTAAATGATTATAAAAGAGGTTTAAGATATCTTCACAACATACTTAACACTTCAAGGTATTTTGTTTTGTTTTAAATTAGTTCATTTTACCACTGCAACTTTTAAAACATCCAGAGGAAAAACATAACCTTCCGTTTTATTTCCCAATTTATTCAGTATTTTCCTGAAAACATCAGAGGTGGTCTTTGAATTAAATTTACAATCAGAAACAAAAACAGGCAATTAAAAACTTCTCTTTCCAATCACCATGGTTGTTAAGAAGATGGTCATTTGACCTGTTAGCTGTCATAGCTGTAGTCTAATCGCCGTGCTCAATTCAATATTCAAACTTGTTAATTATATTATGGTATATATATTGAGGCTGTGTGGGAGGCACAGTGATTATCAGCAGACTCTCCCAGTCAGGTGTCACTTAACCCACTCTAACTCTCTAATTCATTTAGGTTCTCTGTTTAATTGCCTTTAAAACATTGCTATAAGCCAAACCCTTTTTTCAAAGTTTAACTTGCTTAACAGCACACAAACGAATGTATTTCACTTTAAAATCCACAGATCAGTTCAAAACCTTTTCCAATATTTAAAACATAAATTATATCTGCAGTCATCAAAAAGATAATTGATATGGAACAATCTTCAGCAAGGTAGCTGCTCTTTTATGGAAAATCCTAAATCCACTGTAATCTGTTTTATAGTATTTTTTTTCTTTCCTTGACCTCCGAAGTTTCGTGTCATTGTTTTTCCTAAAACTCCTACTCTCAAAATATTTTACCTGTAATCAACTGAAGCAATATTTCACCTGTATCCACTCTTGACAATATTCTACCTGTAATCAACTGTAGCAATATTTTACCTGTAATCTACTCTGACAATATTTTACCTGGAACCCACTCAAAGAATATTATGTTTGCCTGTTAATCCACTCTCACAATGTTTGTTGTCCGATCCTAGGAGCGTCATGAAGCCCTGGAGAAGATGGGCGTGTCCGTCCAGACGTCCGGGATCAAGGTGGAGACGGGGACACATTACCTGGTGAACCTGAATGCTGACCCGTCTATGAATGAGCTGCTGGTCTACTATCTCAAGGTAGGAACAGTCTCTATGTATCTTAGTAGTGTGTCATACTGTATACCAGGCCGTGTAAGCTGACCCGTCTATGAATGAGCTGCTGGTCTACTATCTCAAGGTAGGAACAGTCTCTATGTATCTTAGTAGTGTGTCATACTGTATACCAGGCCGTGTAAGCTGACCCGTCTATGAATGAGCTGCTGGTCTACTATCTCAAGGTAGGAACAGTCTCTATGTATCTTAGTAGTGTGTCATACTGTATACCAGGCCGTGTAAGCTGACCCGTCTATGAATGAGCTGCTGGTCTACTATCTCAAGGTAGGAACAGTCTCTATGTATCTTAGTAGTGTGTCATACTGTATACCAGGCCGTGTAAGCTGACCCGTCTATGAATGAGCTGCTGGTCTACTATCTCAAGGTAGGAACAGTCTCTATGTATCTTAGTAGTGTGTCATACTGTATACCAGGCCGTGTAAGCTGACCCGTCTATGAATGAGCTGCTGGTCTACTATCTCAAGGTAGGAACAGTCTCTATGTATCTTAGTAGTGTGTCATACTGTATACCAGGCCGTGTAAGCTGACCCGTCTATGAATGAGCTGCTGGTCTACTATCTCAAGGTAGGAACAGTCTCTATGTATCTTAGTAGTGTGTCATACTGTATACCAGGCCGTGTAAGCTGACCCGTCTATGAATGAGCTGCTGGTCTACTATCTCAAGGTAGGAACAGTCTCTATGTATCTTAGTAGTGTGTCATACTGTATACCAGGCCGTGTAAGCTGACCCGTCTATGAATGAGCTGCTGGTCTACTATCTCAAGGTAGGAACAGTCTCTATGTATCTTAGTAGTGTGTCATACTGTATACCAGGCCGTGTAAGCTGACCCGTCTATGAATGAGCTGCTGGTCTACTATCTCAAGGTAGGAACAGTCTCTATGTATCTTAGTAGTGTGTCATACTGTATACCAGGCCGTGTAAGCTGACCCGTCTATGAATGAGCTGCTGGTCTACTATCTCAAGGTAGGAACAGTCTCTATGTATCTTAGTAGTGTGTCATACTGTATACCAGGCCGTGTAAGCTGACCCGTCTATGAATGAGCTGCTGGTCTACTATCTCAAGGTAGGAACAGTCTCTATGTATCTTAGTAGTGTGTCATACTGTATACCAGGCCGTGTAAGCTGACCCGTCTATGAATGAGCTGCTGGTCTACTATCTCAAGGTAGGAACAGTCTCTATGTATCTTAGTAGTGTGTCATACTGTATACCAGGCCGTGTAAGCTGACCCGTCTATGAATGAGCTGCTGGTCTACTATCTCAAGGTAGGAACAGTCTCTATGTATCTTAGTAGTGTGTCATACTGTATACCAGGCCGTGTAAGCTGACCCGTCTATGAATGAGCTGCTGGTCTACTATCTCAAGGTAGGAACAGTCTCTATGTATCTTAGTAGTGTGTCATACTGTATACCAGGCCGTGTAAGCTGACCCGTCTATGAATGAGCTGCTGGTCTACTATCTCAAGGTAGGAACAGTCTCTATGTATCTTAGTAGTGTGTCATACTGTATACCAGGCCGTGTAAGCTGACCCGTCTATGAATGAGCTGCTGGTCTACTATCTCAAGGTAGGAACAGTCTCTATGTATCTTAGTAGTGTGTCATACTGTATACCAGGCCGTGTAAGCTGACCCGTCTATGAATGAGCTGCTGGTCTACTATCTCAAGGTAGGAACAGTCTCTATGTATCTTAGTAGTGTGTCATACTGTATACCAGGCCGTGTAAGCTGACCCGTCTATGAATGAGCTGCTGGTCTACTATCTCAAGGTAGGAACAGTCTCTATGTATCTTAGTAGTGTGTCATACTGTATACCAGGCCGTGTAAGCTGACCCGTCTATGAATGAGCTGCTGGTCTACTATCTCAAGGTAGGAACAGTCTCTATGTATCTTAGTAGTGTGTCATACTGTATACCAGGCTGCAGTGTAAGAATCGGCTTCACTTTTGCCCTTTTCACTTTTGAATGTCAGAGTGAAATATTGATCCAGCCAAAGATACTTAAAAGAATATGGCTAACAGTTTGCTTGTAAAAATGTCAACTGAATGTTTAGGGCAAAATTAACATTGAGCGATCCTGGATTTTACACTTGAAGGGGAAACATCAACCTGGTAAAGAGTATTTTCCACCTTTGTAACTTTCTTTAGCTAGGTAGACAGGTGTACACTGCCGAAGACATGTTACACCCAACCTAGAGTGTATCAAAACTTAAAAATCACTTCCTCCTTTACTTTTCATTTCAGTGCTGCAATATTTTCATAATTTCATAACTTTGATCATTTCTTACAGGAAATCTTGTTTCATTATATTGCCACAGAAAACCAATTTAAGGATATATGGTACCTTACTCTGACACATTCTTCTCTATTCCAAAAGAGTTTCATACCAACAAACTTCTGAAAATAGTTTGGACTTAGACAATTAATCGATAACAAATCTGATGAGTACGCAAAAATTGATAACACATATGAAAAGTACACAAGAAATTATGTTTTTTTAGATGCTGAATGATGTTATAGTTTCTAAATATGTACATCAGAATCTTGAGACAGCATACTATTGTCAGGAGGGAGCGATGCTCACTGGACTGTCCATGTTCAGTATACTGTTGTTCTCACAATTGGTCTCATATATGATGTAGCTGCAAGGTCAGTAAATAAAGAAGTATTTTTGAATATTAAGGTGTGATGTCTGCTTGTGCAGATGTTGCTGTGTAACTAAATAGGTGTTGTGGTTTACATATATATTTAGGCTTTTCCCTTTGCAGGTATTAAAATCTTTTTTCCATACAGGGTTTTCCCATCCAAAATGATGCCTATCTGAAGCATTACAGGACTTCCGTGCTGGTTATGTGACAAAAATAGCATTGCATGATGAACATTTCTAATAACTTCAGGATATTTTTCATGAATTGAAGAAAATATATTCCAAAGAGTTGCATGATCAAAACAATATTCAACTCTGCTATAATCTGATAAAATATCTAATGAAATAGATGATGAACTTGAGAGTGGATGATGGATATAATAAATAGGTTGTGTGCCCGCAGGCACTGAGAGTGGATACAGCTGATACGTAATTACGTTGTGTGCCCTAGCTGTTACGGAAGGAGCTGATGACCTATATGGATTTGTGACATGCCACAATGAACTAAATATCAATTAAATAAATGCACTACAGTGTTATTTCATTGGTAAATCTACAGGTGAGTCACATTACAAAGTGACTAGCTGTGGGTTAACTATCTCAGGATGTTAATGTGACTCAACCTTGTGATGCTGAGAAAGGATTTCTTCTAATTTTGTTCAACGTTTCCGTAACTACAGCAATATCGTTGTATTCTATAAAAAGAATGCTGTATTTTGATAAATTACCTTATCAGCATTAGGTAACTGGTAATCGCCTTATTCACCCAGGTAAGTGTCTGTACAGTTTGACTTAATTACGTAGCGTACTGCCGTTTACTACCCTGTGAGTAGAAACCTTCCTGGTCCAATGTAGGCCCTGACCTACAACCTCAGCTGGTGTATAGCATTTAATGTCAGGGAGCTCTTATTTGGTAACATGTATAATACCATTAAAATGATAAAGAAAATTTTGATGCATAAAATGTATTAGGCCACAGCTAAACACTATTTAAATTGGTGTAGCTAGGTCACATTTCTGATTAGAGGTCATTTTCAAAATTGACTGGTTTAGTCAAATTGGGTTGTTTATAATGGAAAATCAATCATGATTTATTGTGATTGATTATAATTTTACAAATATTACATTTTTACCATCGTAAAAATGAGAAAACCAATCTGCCTCTCCAATAACACAACATTCAATCTTAGCAAATCAAGCCAATGCTGAAAGTTTAACATAAGAATGAATCTGATTGGCTTAATTTTATTATAAACCAATTGTAATACAAATATTCCTGTATCCTAGTAACACATTGCCACAAATATCTTTTGTGTTTATTGATGATTGCTCAGTGATCAGCTTAACCTGGACATATCCAAAGCTGTGTGCTGTAAATGGCACAGATCTTACAAGTGTAAAGGACGCTTTTAGATTTAAAACCAGCCCTGCCTGGCTAGTTGTTCAGGACTGTCCAATTCCTGAGAGGCACTGGTTCACAACGCCATGCTTCCCAAGGCTCTTTTATTTTGAATATGCAGAAGATTTGAATGCATTATCCCAGCAACTTGAATTATAAAATAATTGTGCCACCTTGTCAGTGTAAGTGGTCTGTCCCCATTGTGCCACCTTGTCAGTGTAAGTGTCCTGTCCCCATTGTGCCACCTTGTCAGTGTAAGTGGTCTGTCCCCATTGTGCCACCTTGTCAGTGTAAGTGGTCTGTCCCCATTGTGCCACCTTGTCAGTGTAAGTGGTCTGTCCCCATTGTGCCACCTTGTCAGTGTAAGTGGTCTGTCCCCATTGTGCCACCTTGTCAGTGTAAGTGGTCTGTCCCCATTGTGCCACCTTGTCAGTGTAAGTGGTCTGTCCCCATTGTGCCACCTTGTCAGTGTAAGTGGTCTGTCCCCATTGTGCCACCTTGTCAGTGTAAGTGGTCTGTCCCCATTGTGCCACCTTGTCAGTGTAAGTGGTCTGTCCCCATTGTGCCACCTTGTCAGTGTAAGTGGTCTGTCCCCATTGTGCCACCTTGTCAGTGTAAGTGGTCTGTCCCCATTGTGCCACCTTGTCAGTGTAAGTGGTCTGTCCCCATTGTGCCACCTTGTCAGTGTAAGTGGTCTGTCCCCATTGTGCCACCTTGTCAGTGTAAGTGGTCTGTCCCCATTGTGCCACCTTGTCAGTGTAAGTGGTCTGTCCCCATTGTGCCACCTTGTCAGTGTAAGTGGTCTGTCCCCATTGTGCCACCTTGTCAGTGTAAGTGGTCTGTCCCCATTGTGCCACCTTGTCAGTGTAAGTGGTCTGTCCCCATTGTGCCACCTTGTCAGTGTAAGTGGTCTGTCCCCATTGTGCCACCTTGTCAGTGTAAGTGGTCTGTCCCCATTGTGCCACCTTGTCAGTGTAAGTGGTCTGTCCCCATTGTGCCACCTTGTCAGTGTAAGTGGTCTGTCCCCATTGTGCCACCTTGTCAGTGTAAGTGGTCTGTCCCCATTGTGCCACCTTGTCAGTGTAAGTGGTCTGTCCCCATTGTGCCACCTTGTCAGTGTAAGTGGTCTGTCCCCATTGTGCCACCTTGTCAGTGTAAGTGGTCTGTCCCCATTGTGCCACCTTGTCAGTGTAAGTGGTCTGTCCCCATTGTGCCACCTTGTCAGTGTAAGTGGTCTGTCCCCATTGTGCCACCTTGTCAGTGTAAGTGGTCTGTCCCCATTGTGCCACCTTGTCAGTGTAAGTGGTCTGTCCCCATTGTGCCACCTTGTCAGTGTAAGTGGTCTGTCCCCATTGTGCCACCTTGTCAGTGTAAGTGGTCTGTCCCCATTGTGCCACCTTGTCAGTGTAAGTGGTCTGTCCCCATTGTGCCACCTTGTCAGTGTAAGTGGTCTGTCCCCATTGTGCCACCTTGTCAGTGTAAGTGGTCTGTCCCCATTGTGCCACCTTGTCAGTGTAAGTGGTCTGTCCCCATTGTGCCACCTTGTCAGTGTAAGTGGTCTGTCCCCATTGTGCCACCTTGTCAGTGTAAGTGGTCTGTCCCCATTGTGCCACCTTGTCAGTGTAAGTGGTCTGTCCCCATTGTGCCACCTTGTCAGTGTAAGTGTCCTGTCCCCATTGTGCTACGGTTATATCCAGAATAAAATAAAGGGGAGGATACACACTGTATGCAAAAAAACACAATGGAGTTCTTCAGTGTTTTGCCTGTAGTGAGATGAGGTTCCTTAAAGATTTCATAATGGAGCGAAGACAAACTCATACACTGTATATGTATTTTATATTTTGTATTTACACACCTGTTTGAAATCTTGTGTATACTGTTCTGGACTAAACTGAATCCCTTGTGGGGAATCTATATGTTATCATTTAACAATTCTTTACCACATAAGTCTTGTATGTTGTGGTAAATGTTGCTGTACTATATATATATTACTTATTTCGTACTGTAAAACGACCTTTTGTGACGTCAGACGTTCTGTTATAATTGCCAAGAATAGAACAACGGTCGTAATGCAATGAGCTTCATGATGGTGTTCTCTAAAGTTTGCAATGGTCAATTCAAACATGATTATTTACAGAACTATTTACATCAATCATTGACTTTTTGATGGAAAGAATCCTGAATTTGTTTCCATTTCATATGAGATTAATGAAACTGATCCTGCTGTTTTCATTGATGCTTGTCAGCTCCTTGCTTGAAAGAGAAAACATTTAGATGCGTTTCATACCAAATGAAATTACATTTCCAAACTCCATTTACATGTATCATAATAAATAGATTTTCTTCTTTCTTTTTTTTGTGGTAAGTTCAATCTTGGATCTTAAAGCTTTTTCCCTTGTTAAACACATTTTACATATACAGATTGAAAAACTGTGCATCCCTCAGTGATAGATGGAGTGATTACGTATCAAAGTTTTGTAGTCAGATTTTGTGATGCAAAACAGTTACGAGAGGTGGCCCCTGGTGCCTATGTGAGATAGCATCCCTGCCATCGCGACAAGTACACACTCCTCTTAAAGAGATGTCACATGCTACATCAAGTGTGGTATTAACGACGAGAACGGTGATCATGTTTTTTTATAGTCATGCGATACACAAGTCCTCGAGTCCTTATCTTTTTTTACGAGCCATCAACCAATGAGATCGCAGGACTCGACAGTCTCAAGACTCATACGTTTAATTAAACAAGATTGAATGTACAGCCATATTAATGCAT
The DNA here is from genome assembly GCF_002113885.1 of Mizuhopecten yessoensis. Classification (NCBI taxonomy): domain Eukaryota; kingdom Metazoa; phylum Mollusca; class Bivalvia; order Pectinida; family Pectinidae; genus Mizuhopecten; species Mizuhopecten yessoensis. Next base: position 434,349 of record NW_018408044.1, read on the forward strand.
TATTGACGTTTTCTAAAGCCCGATCGACGTTAGAATTTATCGTAGAGTTTCTGTGACCTATCCCAGGAGACCTTAAAAGTTGCTCGCGTGATAAAGATGTTGGTTGTTTTAGGATGCTAACAGACCCCAGCTCACCAATAGCCTGTACCTGATACTTGTCAAACAAATGGATAGGTTATATATAGGATCTAGTAAACATCTATAAACAAGTGGACTATCTATCTAAACACATTAAACAAAATAGATAATAAATGCTAGTAGATATTTAAAGATATGAAAATATAGTAAATATTAAATGAAGGTTAGATGGATTCATGTATTATAAGAAAATTTGAAAGAACATTTTGAAAAACAATGGCGATTCGAATTGCAGGTTTCTAAATTTTTGATGTTTTCAAAGATAAAATTCTGTTTAAAATGACCAGTAAGTAAGAGAAAGGGTTTTGGGATACCAAAATTTCATCTTTATTCTATTTTTGATAAATTTTGAATGTATTTTTTGACTTTCTCATTTTAGATTTTTTTGCAATCAAATATTATTTTTTAATTGCAATATTATTTTCCTGATGAAAGTTTTGGATTGTTACCATTTTGTGTTAAGATTTTAGGCTGAAATTTTGATAATGTTGTGATTTGGTGTATATTTGATTATATTATTCATAATGGTTTTCATGCTAAATATGTTGTAAACATGTGTAGTAATCATCTGTTAGGCACAAACCAGTAACCAGTAAAAACATAATTAATTAAATGTTAAAAAGAACTATTCATCTCAAAACATTCTTTTAGTTTGAAGACAACTAAAGTTAGATGATTGAATGTTATTGGTGTTGATGGTGTTTGAAGCCATTAAACCGTAATTGATTTTCGTAAGTCTTCAGAATACCGCCTCAATGCTGGTAGCTTAGCAATAATTAAAATCTTAATTGAAGTGATGTAGAAAGGCTGGAGAGAAGTAGACGTGCTTTACTAAAAGATGGATGGTTTAGAGATTATCAATCAAAAGAAATCTGTTTAATGCTCTGCCTCAGAGTTAGACTGTTGCTAAAACACAAAATGTTAGAAAAAAAAATCTTAGGGAATTCTACTGCAGCAGTGAAATTGAGAACAATTCTGTCACAAAAGATCGAAGAGATTTTCCGTCAGAAAGTATTAAAGATTTTGCTTCAAAGAAAATCTGGATTCATCTGTTGGAAATTTATTGATTTCTTCCAGATTTTTTTTTTTACTGTAAATATGTTGTTTTACTGACAAAAGTCCTACAACAAAATATATTAGCTGACTGTAAACAATGTTTTTCTGTCATGAACGAATTCAGGAAGTTCTGCCTCTTCCTGCTAATAAATATTTGTCTTATAGATTCAAATTTCAGTAAATTTGCTGGATATTTTTCTCTTCCATAAATGATGTTAAACTGTTCTGTATTCAATACATTTATGTATAACAATACTATTTATTTGGTTTGGAGAAAGTTTTCTTTGGCTACAGTCTGCAAGTCATGAATAATTGGACGAATACATTATGAAACCTGCAATTTTGAAATATAATCTATCATGTTATATTAGTCAGAGTTCGCATAAATGGTTATTAATGGTAGCATTAAGACTGGAAATATTCAGATTTGGCAGATTTTGATAAAATTGTTTAATATTAATAAAACGAAATTAATCTTCTCATTTATTAGGAATTTTTTCTTGCATTTTCAGCTGTTTTTGTTTAACATAGAATGGGGATACTTTGGTTAGAAAAAAAAAAAACTGATAGAATTTGGTTGCTTTTTGTTTAGCATGTGTAGTTAGCTGATTAGGAACATTTTATTATCTGACTGCACAGGCAAGAATAACAAGTAATTGGACCTTATTCCAATCAAATCAAAGGTTATAGGAGATATTGTGTTCCTCCTGAAAATCCCTGGAAATGATGAAAGCTCCTTGAGGAAAACAATTTTCAAACTTATTTTATGTATATATACACAGAATGAAGTTTCCCGTGTCTTTCAAGAAAATAAAACAGAGAACGGGTCTCAATAATATAAGTCTCCTTCCTATTACAAACTTAAACATACATGTAGATTTCCAGAAAATAATTATGAAAAGGAATAATGGCCATTCATTTAATATTTGCCATCAAGACAAATCGTCTCTGCAATTCTGTAGTAATTTTGTTCAAAATAAAGTCCCTGTCAAAAAAATTGACAGCTAATTATAACAAATGTGAAACAATTCACCTTCTGTAAAATATTCTATTTTGTATTTTGTCTTGGAGCACACCTGGCTTGTGATCACTCTTGAGTGGAGGGGGAGGGTCAAGACGGGAGTTTATTTCTCCTTTTATTGCTGTGTAAGAAAGATAAGTTCTGTAAGGCAAACAGGGCCACTTAATATAGACAATATAGGGGAAACACTGTAAGGCAAACAGGGCCACTTAATATAGACAATATAGGGGAAACACTGTCAACACAGGGGAAATAAGTCAACACAGGGAAAATAAGTCAACACAGGGGAAACACAGTCAACACAGGGGAAATAAGTCAACACGGGGGAAATAAGTCAACACAGGGGAAACACTGTAAGGCAAACAGGGCCACTTAATGTAGACAATATAGGGGAAACACAGTCAACACAGGGTAATAAGTCCACACAGGGTCCTGTAGTCAACAGGAACAATATAGACAATATAGGGGAAACACTGTCAACACAGGGGAAATAAGTCCACACAGGGTACTGTAGTCAACAGGAACAATATAGACAATATAGGGGAAACTGACTGTCAACACAGGGGAAATAAGTCAACACAGGGAAAATAAGTCAACACAGGGGAAACACTGTCAACACAGGGGAAATAAGTCAGCACGGGGGAAATAAGTCAACACAGGGGAAACACTGTCAACACAGGGGAAATAAGTCAACACAGGGTATTGTAGTCATCAGGGAAAATATAGACAATATAGGGGAAACACTGTAAACACAGGGGAAATAAGTCAACACAGGGTACTGTAGTCATCAGGGAAAATATAGACAATATAGGGGAAACACTGTCAACACAGGAGAAACACTATCAACACAGGGGAAACACTGTCAACACATGGGAAATAAGTCAACACAGGGTACTGTAGTCAACAGGAACAATATAGACAATATAGGGGAAACAATGTCAACACAGGGGAAATAAGTCCACACAGGGTACTGTAGTCAACAGGGACAATATAGACAATATAGGGAAAACACTGTCAACAGAGGGGAAATAAGTCAACACAGGGTACTGTAGTCAACCAGGACAATATAGACAATATAGGGGAAACACTGTCAACACTGGGTACTGTAGTCAACAGGGAATATAAGTCAACACAGGGGAAACATTGTCAACACAGGGGAAATAAGTCAACACAGGGTACTGTAGTCTACAGGGACAATATAGACAATATAGGGGAAACACTATCAACACAGGGTACTGTAGTCAACAGGGAATATAAGTCAACACAGGGGGAAACACTGTCAACACAGGGGAAACACTGTCAACATAGGGGAAACACTGTCAACACAGGGTACTGTAGTCAACAGGGAATATACGCCAATACAAGGGAATATAATCACCAGAGGGGATATTGTCAACAGGGAAAAGTTGTCAACACAAGGGAAAATGAGAGACACAAATTTGGTCTTGTCAGCAGGGAAAATAAAAGACCGAAATTTGGTCTTGTCAGCAGGGAAAATGAAAGACACAATTTTGGTATTGTCAGGAGGGCAAATGAAGGACACAATTTTGGTCTTGTCAGGAGGGCAAGTGAAAGAAACAAATTTGGTAAATACATTGTCAACTGTGAAAAAAGGAGATATAAATTTAGTATATGTAGTCAACAAGGGAAATGAGGATGTTAATACATCATAAAATTTCGGGAGCTTTAAATCAAAAGTTCATAGACCTTAGTGTCTGTCAGTACAGATAAGTCCTCATAAGACAGGTGGACATGTACAAGTATAATCAATACGGACCAATGTGGAGCGGGTCGGAAATAGCTTAGTAAAGGAACACATGGAATGACTTCATTCTGATGCTCAGATACTGTTTTGGATTGAAAGAGTAGAAAAGTTCTTTGGAATAAAATCTGACCACCATCTTGGATAAGTTTGACCTTTCATATAGATGTTTACAGCATTTAAGTTGAGTACTGTCCAGAAATGGAGGTTTTATGGCCAGAAATCATGTCTGCTCCCAGACCTAGCCTACATATCTGAAGCCTTAGGTTTTATTTCCATTTATCTTGTGAGGACAAGTCTAGAATGGCGATGGGTCTGCTTAAGCTATCAGGTTCTATATTGATCATCTAAACAGAAAGGTTCTAGGTCACGACCTTGACTTCCTACAAACAATGTACATGAGCCTGTTTGTTTGGTCAAAACACTTTTTGTTGGTTATTTTGGGAAATAACCTTGAAAATGTTACATATATAGGTGATTCATGGTTTCTAACTCACATCACCATGGCAACAGTGATCATTTGGTTGTCATCTTGTGTTCATCATGTAGAATTATGTGTCTTGGTCAGAATGTGGGATTATTTTCAAATATTAAAATCATTGCCTTAATATCACTGTATCCAAGAATCTGTTGACAATGAATAAAATCTCTTGTAAAAACTCCCTGTAACATTTTGTGGTTGTGAAGTTAACAACTTCCTTTTCAAAGAGTATACATGTATGTATTAGAATTAAACCAACACACACTCTATCATTGGTTATTGGTGCCTAGCTCGGACTATATCTGTAATATTGTACAGTAAAACAACTTTTCTGCATTTTTTAGCCTTAAGTTTCTGACTTATCTGTTCAAAGAAGATACAATGTCTCTGGTCTGACAAACTGGATAGTTGTTTCAAGAATAATAATGGGACTTGTTTCAAATTGACAGGTAGTACAGTTTTCTAGCTTGATAGATGGCATAGAAGAGGAAATTGGATGAAGAACAATCAGGGTCGATTTGGTGTTTGACACCGGGAAAGTGTTGTTATTAATGAAATGTGCCAGTTTGTCCATTATGGATTGGACATGTGACTTTGGACGTAAAGCGATTTATAGAGGGGGCATTGCTATCTTGTGATGTTTCCATTCATCGAAATTGACATCGTTGTGAAATCAAATTCTCTTAGATGGCAGATGTTTGCGATTGGCTTTTATCAGGATATCAGATACATGATATAAACATGAGGGTTATAACAATTGATTTTTGCGATTGGCTTTTATCAGGATATCAGATACATGATATAAACATGAGGGTTATAATAATCGATGTTTTCCCTTTGGGAAATATACTGTGTCCATGTGCAATGTGAAGGTCAATATTTTTATTGTTTTCGCTACTGTGCCTTGTGATTTCATTGTCACTTTCCCAGTTCTCACTTTGAGTACATGACATTATTTGGATTTGACCCAGATTTACATGGCAGGTGTGGCACTAACCCTTCTAGTCTTATTCTTCTTGTACATTTTCAAAGGTGTCCATGTTAATCTTTCCTCTGTTCATATTTTGCCTTAGTTTTATTGATTTTGAGTCCAGAGTTCAGTTGTGTGTACACTTTGTTGATAGATTGCATGAACATAAACTGAAGGTCCCAGTAAAGTGTTGTTTTTGATATCTGTGAATAATAATCGAAGCTGGAAATCTGTTCTCTGATTGGCAGACATGTTCAACTTGTTTCAACAGGCCAATGGTAATTTGAATGTTGATAAAAAAAATGCTTCATAGACCTCAGAACAGGTGGTGTTATTTCTTTGGCTGATTCATAATCCAGAACCTTTGTTTAGCTAAAAATAATATTTTTCAATTACACCAGATCAATTATACCAGACTTAATAATAATTCCTGTCATTGCCTTCACTAGTTGTTATTACAATTCTTTGAGTCCATAAGAAATCTGATATATCCACATCATCTCAAGCTACAGGAAGCATTTCAGCTTGGTGACTAGCTCAAATAAAGCTATATAACAAGAGAATTGAGTAATACAGGCCTGATTGGTGTCTTGTTAAGATAGCTAAACTATTCCTACCATATTTGGTAATGTTAAGCAGAGTTTCATTAGAATATTCAAAAATCTTAAAATCACATCGTTTGGCTCCCGGTATTTGTTGCAATTAGAAGCAATGAAAACTAATGAGATTGGAGCTGCATGTGTATGGTAAAAAGATGATGAAGCCGACTTCGAAGATTAATTGAATAAAGAATTGTGTTTGTGTCGAATCAGCACATTGGGAAGCTCCAACAGGATCGCTCGGCGCCCAAGGGTCTGTCACTGGGAGGGAGAATTTTTGTTGCATCATATATTTAACTTTTTATCAAATAATAGCCCCTAGTTGCTTGAGAAGCCACTGTACTTTAGAAGTTGATGAACACTGGGTCTGGGTTTGTGGAGAGATTTGGTCAGAGCTAATCTTGATTTCAAATAAAATTGTCGTAGGAAAACTGGTTACGTGATTGACTTTGTTTATAAATGTCTGCACTAGTACTGGAATTGATAAATTAACGTCTAACTTTTCCCAGAGTTTTAAAGGGCACCTGCTACATTGTAATTGCTGGCATTTAGTGGTAGATGTTGTACTGGGCAAAGCAGGCGGATAGACCTTGTATGTCTTCCCTGGAAATGATGAGAGACATTACATCGTAATGTTCATTTGATTCTGGAAAAGTTGATAGATATTACGTTAATTTGAATCTGAAAATGTTGCAAGATATTACATTGTCACCTAATTAAAACCTGGAGATGTTGATACACATAGTGATGTTCATCTGAGCATGTTTACTTGAAGCTGGAAATATTGCTAGGCATTTAACAACATTTGTTTCAGTTGAATCTTCCCAGCAGACTGTATTTTTAGTTGTTTTGGTATATTAAATTCACAAACAATATTGATGTTTTTTTCGCTTCCATGTCTGCTTTTCATAATTTGTTAAGTGAAAAAAAGCTTAACTCAAAAGACCAATTTGTCAATATATTATTAAATTGTTGCATACACTTTCAAAGTTTCCAATATTTTTACCAAATCACTGTAGAACAATCTCATCAGATTTTGACAAGATGTATTTTGATTAAAGTTCTGGGGAATTACACAAAAACGGTATAAATGAATGGAAAGCATTAAGAAGAAGGTGATATAAACGCCCAGTAAGCTTATCACTGGTGGAGTGAGGTGTGGACAGTGGATGTTGTACTTATCAGCTACAACTTTAAGTGCACCCTTGGAATATTGAAACCAATTTTCTGTGAAAACACATGCAGTCTGACTTTCTTCGGTTATTAGAGGATCGGTTGAAGTCAATAGATTCTGTTGTTTGGTGGCATTATAGAGGTCGACACTCAAGGTCATTAGATCATGTGATTTGTTGGTACTTTTGAAGGTCACTCAAGGTCAATGAAAACTGTGATTTGCTTGTATGATAGGGGGTACTCAAGGTCATTAGATCATGTGATTTGCTGGTACTTTTGAAGGTCACTCAACGTCAATGAAAACTGTGATTTGCTTGTATGATAGGGGTTACTCAAGGTCATTACATCATGTGATTTGTTGGTACTTTTGAATGTCACTCAAGGTCAATGAAAACTGTGATTTGCTTGTATGATAGGGGTTACTCAAGGTCATTAGATCATGTGTTTTGCTCTACATCAACAGATCCTGTGATCTGTATGTTTCTGTTTGTTGTGATCATCCTGTGACTATAAACAGTTATCGTTTGCCTCCTCGGGATCAGAAACAGCAAGGATCTTTTTGTAGAACTCATGCAGATGCAGTGGTTTACTGTAGTGAATTCAAAACTAAGGTTTTAGTGTTTTGATACCTACCTATGAATCATGTACAAAATTCTAAACAGTGATGTTCATGATAAATGTTGGTGAAATTTATGATGAAGATCATTAAGATGTGTGGTTTATTTTAATGATTTGGTATTGGTATTGCAGGGAAATTCAAGATAAGGATTGAAGCTACGTATTATATCGCTACATAGATTGGAATAATCGAGTAAAAGTGCCCCGCTCAAGGTCAAAGCAAGCGTTTTGTCTGTAAGCCTGATTTGAATCTTGGACAATCATGAATATTCACATCTGTGGTCAAACTATGGTAGTGACCAGTGCTAATGACGTTGGTTAAGATTGGTAGCGGCCACCATGTCTCAATGTGAGGCGTGTAATTGAATTTGGGGCCATACATTGTGTTCTATCTGGGGTTAGACAGGAGGGACGAAGTGATTTATCCAGTTATGTCTTGTACCTAACAGCACGTTACGGTCGACCCGAGTTCACGACACTCCGACGTGGACGGTGAGTTACGCACTGACAAGGGGTGTCAAAGACTGACCAGGGCTAGCTCTGATTTATAAAGCAAATGTCTAAAATGTTTTATAGTGCCAGCATCTCTACATCACTAACAGTTCTCTATACCGCAGCAGAGACGTGCATTGCATAAGTTAGCATTGTAACATGATGGTCTGTATGGCAAAGCTATAAAAAGAATATGCTTATACGCTTTCTCATTCCTTTGGTTCTATTTTAAATGATAAATTTGATTTTAATTTCAAAATTTACTCTGCTACTAGAAAGCATTTATCAGTAATTTATCAAAGTTTACTCCAAACATTAGACTCATATCTTATGAATAATTTGCCGAATTTGCTTGATTTTTTTTATATCTGTAAATTATTTTATCTTATCGGTAGATCATGCATATTCATTAGCCTATACATTCTTGTCCTAATAATGTTTACCCACAAAACCTGTTTTAAATTTGCTCGTTTATCCCGTAATTAAGAATGTGTATGATGTTGTTGTGCATTGATTGCCCCAATTAATATTGTTGTAGAATTTATTTTGTCTTGAAAAGGGAGCAGGTCTTTTAGAGGGTTTGACAATTATTTTGTCTGCATTGTTATCTATCACCAAAAAAGCCTGTTTCTTTGACATTAAACTTGCTAGTTAAACATGCATGTTTTTGACTATAAGGCTATTACAAAGACAACAAAACTTTACAAAAACTTAAATCTGTCCTTAAATTCAAATTTAATCTTAAGTTCCTCATATTCCTGGTATGTTTTGATGACAACCATGGGATTGTAGAAAATAAATGTTCTTCCTTATTCTCTTCCTGATTCCTTCACTCCAGCTTGGCTCCCGTTGACCGAGCCTTGTTGATGGAGCTTCAGGGCCTGACAGGTCCTAAGTGGTTATTGGAGACATCATCAAGGCTAGCTACTCTGGGGCTTAGGGGTCGATCTCCAGGCACAATCACCACCAACACTGTAATAGCCCAGAGTGGCACCCAGCAACAGGTCAAGCTAAAATCTGAATATATTTAGGATTAAGTGACAGAGTTTGATGCAATATTGTCATACAATATGTTTGAGCTTTTAAAGGTGTACGACCTTGTTGGGTCAAGGTCAGGTTCATGTGTAGTTTAGCTTTTAAAGGAGTTTATCTGTGTTGTACGACCTGGTTGGGTCAAGGTCAGGTACATGTATAGCCTCAAGACTTTATACTTTAATTTAGATAATAAATGTCCATGTTCCTGATAATGACTTTAGCTAGATTTGTTGGCCCTGTATATACAGATAGGAAGTGGAAACTAGTGATTTAACAAAGAAAATTCTGTAAATTAACCAATCACTGCAGTTTTGTTTGACCTTGCCGAGTTTTCCAAATAAATCCTACTACAAGTTGAATCGATTGTATTTCTTCCATTTTAGATAATAAAGATGTATTAACAAAACTACATGAGTTTGCATTTAGATCCTTTTTATTATGGTCTGGACTGGGTTGTATAAGGCTTCAATAACCTGTTTCATCTCTGTAAACTAACCTTACTTAACACTATAGAATTTTGGATACTCAAGTATATATAAATTTGGAAATGCAGGAAAAACATGCATGTACAATAGTTGTATCGGAATTTGTAATCTGCCAACTTCGTACTATCGTAGATACAATAAAACTCAGATTTTGTATCATAATTTGCAGTTGTCAAATCACCCGTCGGTAAAGCGGCTGGGCCAGGCCGGTAGATTTGGAGTTTATGAGTTTTGGACGATGAATCTTGGCTGCCTTCCTGGGCTCCCAGTCCCTGTAGGGATTACTATATGTTTGGTGGCTGCACGTAGAAGGCCTGAATATAACATTTTTACTGCATTCATATTAAGATTTACGTGATAAAACATTAAAATTTCTTCTTTTAGGTCTGAAAGAAATAATAAATACTTCTTTAAAGTTCCTCTTCTTTGAGTAGTAAAATATTGTACATTACAATTCCTTCTCTGATGTATGTTCTCATTTTTTATCGTGAAAAATTATTGTAGTCTTCCATTTTTTTTCAAAAAAAGAATGTCCTTTGAAGAGCAAGCATATGGATTGATATATGTATATGTGATATTTTCTTTCATAAGTGAAATTCATAAAAGTTTTAAATTTCTTCTTTTGAGGATTAAAATTTAAAAGGCAGTAGAGCGCTCTATATACTACACTGGGCTGATAATTTTCCACTATGGTATCCTCGGGAATGCTTAGTAATTTGTTGTTTCAGCAGTGCTCCAGGCTGAATTATCTCCCCTTGACCCTTGAATTTTAATGAAAAAAAACAAAACTTTGATAAAGTTTCTAAAAAGACAGGGAGATATTGTGGATTTAGCTGGGATGAAGTATCAAATTTGAAATTCAAAAATCTGACTTAAGAATTCTATGTAAATACAGATTGGCATGTTGAATTCTTAGCTTATCCTCACTTTGAGGAAATGCAGGAATTTTATCACAGTTTTCTGTCATGTCTGTTTAAATGTGAAGCTAATTGCCAGAAGCTTGCATTCTAATACAGTAATCTGTTGTATCTTGGAGCAGTCCCCAGCTTATCCCAGCTTCCCGAAATTCTCAGAATCTGCAAATCCTGGATTAGCTTAGAAGTATTGTCCTTGTTCAGGCTTATAAGGGGTTTTGAAGCTTGGGACCAATGCTAAAATATGTCAGGATGTCTTCTGGAATACCTTAGCCAAAAAGGGATACTTTTTCAAAATCTTAGCATGCAGGAAGGAAAAGTACCATACCTGTCTAAACATGAAATAAACACTTTGTCAATATATCCTTAGCTTGTTGGAATGAAGATTGCAATACACCAAACACTCTTTGCATTGTCCCATATTCTGTAAATACCTCACGAAACCATGTTGTCATGTAGTTTAAGTCGTATGGAGATTGACAGATATGAAATGAGCAAATGGCATTTGTCAGGAAATATTTGCCGCGGCTAATTAGGGTTGATGGGCTTTGGGACCAGCTGTCACCATGACGATGTCAGAGGCTGTGATGTAAGAGAAAGTGCATGCTCTGTGTGATAATGAAATAGTATAGAATGGAAAATGTGACAGACTACACCTATCCTTATCTTAAACTGACAGTTATCCTGTACCTATCCTTATCTTAAACTGACAGTTATCCTGTACCTATCCTTATCTTAAACCTGACAGTTATCCTGTACCTATCCTTATCTTAAACCTGACAGTTAGCCTGTACCTATCCTTATCTCAAACCTGACAGTTAGCCTACACCTATCCTTATCTTAAACCTGACAGTTAGCCTGTAACTATCCTTATCTCAAACCTGACAGTTAGCCTACACCTATCCTCATCTTAAACCTGACAGTTAGCCTACACCTATCCTTATCTTAAACCTGACAGTTAGCCTGTACCTATCCTTATCTTAAACCTGGCAGTTAGCCTACACCTATCCTTATCCTAAACCTGACAGTTAGCCTACACCTATCCTTATCTTAAACCTGAAAGTTAGCCTACACCTATCCTTATCTTAAACCTGGCAGTTAGCCTGTACCTATCCTTATCTTAAACCTGACAGTTAGCCTGTACCTATCCTTATCTTAAACTGACAGTTATCCTGTACCTATCCTTATCTTAAACTGACAGTTATCCTGTACCTATCCTTATCTTAAACTGACAGTTATCCTGTACCTATCCTTATCTTAAACTGACAGTTAGCCTACACCTATCCTTATCTTAAACCTGGCAGTTAGACTGTACCTATCCTTATCTTAAACCTGACAGTTAGCCTACACCTATTCTTATCTTAAACCTGACAGTTAGCCTACACCTATTCTTATCTTAAACCTGACAGTTAGCCTACACCTATCCTTAACTTAAACCTGACAGTTAGCCTGTACCAATCCTTATCTTAAACCTGGCAGTTAGCCTGTACCTATCCTTATCTTAAACCTGACAGTTAGCCTACACCAATCCTTATCTTAAACCTGGCAGTTAGCCTGTACCAATCCTTATATTAAACCTGGCAGTTAGCCTACACCTATCCTTATCTTAAACCTGACAGTAAGCCAGTACCTATCCTTATCTTAAACCTGACAGTTAGCCTGTACCTATCCTTATCTTAAACTGACAGTTAGCCTACACCTATCCTTATCTTAACCCTGACAGTTAGCCTGTACCTATCCTTATCTTAAACCTGGAAGTTAGCCTATACCTATCCTTATCTTAAACCTGGCAGTTAGCCTACACCAATCCTTATCTTAAACCTGACAGTAAGCCAGTACCTATCCTTATCTTAAACCTGACAGTTAGCCTACACCTATCCTTATCTTAAACCTGACAGTTAGCCTACACCTATCCTTATCTTAAACCTGGCAGTTAGCCTGCACCTATCCTTATCTTAAACCTGACAGTTAGCCTGTACCTATCCTTATCTTAAACCTGACAGTTAGCCTGTACCTGTTCTCATCTTCATAGAGGCCAGTTAGTCAAATCTTACACTAGACAACTAGCCTAAATCGAAAACTTTTATATGTGATAATCAACCTGTACCTACTGTACCTATAAAATAGCCTACACCTATCCTATCTTAAACCTGATGGTTAATTAGCATGAACCTATCCAGATCTAAGTTTAACAATTAATCTGTACCTCTTCCCATCTTCAAAGTTGCAATTGGACTGAACTTTTTCTAATCCTAAATATCACAGATGACTTACTGACATTTATACTTATCTAAACTTTGAGAGGTAACCTGCACCTACTGATATCTTGAACATAACAGTTAACTTTAACACCTGTACCCTCATCTTAAGCTTGACATTTAGCCTATATACCTATAGACCCTAATCATCTTAAATGTGATATTCCAGTAGCGTTTTGCTGCAAGGTCAAGGTCAGCATTATGGAGAACTAAAAGTTTGATTGTTCCTTACATTTGTTTGTGGTTGGATTTCAATGAAACTAGTTTCACTTGGTGGCAGGGTATACATGTCTATAATCTGTAAAGTTATATATCTCTAGAAAAAGTAATGAACCTATTTCTATTCTACTGGTGTAGTTGAAAAGGGATTCTGTTAAAATAAATTCCCCCCCCCCCCCCAAATCTGATTTTCAGCATTATTGCCCATAGGCCAGTTTCATCTCTGATGTGAATATATGGTTTTATTGTTGTTCGCCTTCTTTGAGATTCCATTTATCAGGGGAAAGTTGTTAGGTAATTTTCCTGCTGTGGTCAATATATTGTGGTTTTGTGATCGAGGCAGTTATATAACTACAACACGTTATGTCGACTCTTCCTTCGTACAGAGTACACATCAACCTCAATGTATCATAGACTTATAGTAAACGCTCACACGGAAAACTCAGATTATTTTATAGAAATTCATTGATTCATCAAAACATGAATCAAATAAATGCATGTAATTTTGTGAAACTTTGTATTTAAACAAAGCAATCAACTAAATAAGTTTTTAGCAGAGTATATTTGTTCAGCTCTTCCATTTGTCAGTACAAACATTTCTATTAATGAACCTAATGTCTGATTACAGTAACGGGCATTTAAACAGCCATTATAACATATTGGTAAATAACGACCCACATGTTGGAAAATCTGCAATGATCAGAGACTTCGTAGGAGAGATAATTGAGGTTTGATGAAGGTAAATGTACAGGAGTACCAAACGGTACTACCAGAACTAGGTCCTGTGTATTATCTATCCTCTTGTAAAACTTTATAGTTATTTCGTTTGTGGCAAAAAATAAAAAATAAAAAAAGAAGAAGAAATCATGAATTGCGAATGGTCAAGAAGAATCATTTCAATGACGATGAATGTGACGAATGCATCTTGTGCTTCCTTTAACCCTTTCACCACTGTAGACCATAATGGACTCATCCATATCAATACATGGTAGAGTCTACTAAAGTTACATGGGGGTGAAAGGGTTAAGGATTGAAGCATCTTTACACGTATGACGGTATGTAACACAGTTACTTCAGTTTACAACAGTTATATGAAACAAATTATCCATTTACATATTTATTACTAGAACCTGCTTATATTTTATCATATATTTTTTTCTGATAAATGAGATGGTTATCCCCATTGACAGTAGGATGTAACAGAAAAATATATGGAACGACCTTTTTAAAAAGAAACTGAGCAAACTCTGTCTATAAGGATTGAACACTGCAAGGGAGATAACTCTGCAGTATGTTTATGAAATTAGTTAAATATAAGTTTGAGTTTGTCCAAACTAAACATAAAAGGAACCCTGAAGTTGACAATAATCTATTTGAATCTTTATGTTCACACTTTATACATTTTAATAGAAATTTATAAAAGAACAAATATTATAAATTAAAAGTCATCACTTATCTCCCTTTACAGTATGACTTCACTGGTTCTGTGATCCAGGAGAATTAACAATCACTGTTGAGCTTATAGCAGCAATAGAATTAGTATTTGATTTTTTGTCCGTAGATCTCCTACATTTTTTGACAGATCTCTTTGAAACTTAGGAGGCTAAATAATCAAGATATGTTGTTGTGTTTCCTCGAAAAGAATTTTGATTCAACAATGTTTGCAAAAGTTATTGCCCTTTGTTTATTTCAGTATTTGATTTTTGTCCGGCAATCTTCTCCTATATTTTTTATAGCATGTCAGCTAACCACTCTTAGAATGATGCAGATCTTATTTCAATGTAAGAAGGTATATAACACTATATGGCATTCAACAGGCATATATTGTTCCGCCCCGCGGTACTCTTGTTTAAAGAAGTAACATACTTGCCAACTCTCCCTATTTAGGAGGGAAACTTCTGATTTTGGACCCTTAAATTTATTATAAGGGTGATTTTGTCTGTACTGGGTATTATAAAGTTGAATGACCAGGATTGTTAGCGTTTAGTTACTACATGCGTGCATACTAGTCCGATCATTCCTTTGGGAGATTCATCTATAGATTAAGGCATGCAGAAAAATTGTAAATACAGGATCACAAACAATCTTTGCTAATGGGGATGGATCGTTGTGGCCAGTGGTCTTGGTAAGGAACTATTTAGGAGAACATGTCTGTGTAGGCTATTCTTTGCTGATGCAGATACAAAAGTAAATAAGATTTTTTTATGAAAGAGGTTAAGAAGAAGAATTTCCAATAGAGATGAATTGGTAAATCTTACAAGAGGTCCAGAAGAGAGCAAGAAAATCTGTCAAACAATATATCATTGTTTCTGTTAGCCACAACGATGATGTATATCCTGTCAAAACACTAGCAAGCATTCCATACAGCAGTTTAAACTAACACCCAAACAATCAAAACGTACTCTTTTCTATCCTATCTTTATTGTGTATATCCCACTGAGTTTGTGTGGACATCCTTTCTTCATGTGGACCAAAAAGTTTCAAGCACTGTACTCCACTAATTCAAAACACTTTGTTTTTTGCACGTTTCTCCTTATAAGCTGGTATTTGTATGCAGTGACTTAAGGTCATAGGAGTGTATTGATAAACGGAAATAGGAAGTACATCCCTAGTTGAAAATCCAATGTAGGGAGACAGTGTCACAATTTCCGCATATTCTAATGTTTAATATCAAACTGATGAATATTGTATGTTTATTATTGACAAAACAGTTTCTCTCAATATTAAAGTATTTCAAAGCAATCCAGGCATTAATTCAGTTGTTTTTTTATCAATGAGTCAAATGTGTCCATTTTTCTGTACTTCATTTAGGAAACCGGCTACCTATTTCTCTACTGTGAAGTTTTTCAAGAAAGATAACTCTCCCATGCAAATTACTATGTGTATATGGTTTTATTATAAAGCGTCCATTTTCAATCGTTTATAGATCATTTATTTTGCACAATTTCAGCATTTATTAAATTGATATACATTAATGCAATACTTATCTATGGCATTCTGACAACCTATATTTTTTTTGTGGTAGAAACTTTTCTTTACTTCAAAGCAATATAACCACAAAATTTAAAAAAAATTCTACTGAGAAATGGCGACACAATCCTATTACCTTAATCATTCTGTGGTGTATTTATGTAAGTAAAGGCCATTATCTTAGATCAATGTGTTGTAAGCTCCAAGATCTTTGTTGATAAATATTAGTTATTATTGATTATACAATAAGAAGGAAAACAAAACAATGGGATGTTATCTGCCTCAGATAATAAAGGGCAATAACTCTTGTTTCCCAATTCTGGTAAAGAGGCCCTGGACTTCCACTCACTCATGGTCCTGTACATTTAATTGTATGCATGCGTGTATGTTAAAAGTGTATTTCGGTCTGTTTTGTTTGTAGGCCGTTATTCTAGGTTAACAGCATCAATTTTCATAGTGCCACCTCACTTGAATGCGGCAGCCAAACCACAGTAGCATGTACCACCCCAGACCAGTTCCTACTCCATCGATGTTGTTGGAGTTGTGTGGGCAGGAGGAAAGCACTTTCTCAGAATATTCCATGCTATAATGACATCAGAGATGGAACCCCAGCCATCTGCATTGGAAGCCCAAGGGATATATACCCTCGGTCAAATTTCACAAAGTCCTGCTTGATTTTCCCTCCAAATGATCCTTCTCTAATGTTTTTCAAATATTTCATATTTATTCATTTTTCATCAAAATGTCATAATATGCATTTGTTTACACAGTCCGTTCATTTTAAGACATAATTCATCGATCAAATTTTATATCGGCTCTGTTACTCAATGTTGCTGGTATAGGTGATAATAACCTAGGCTGTTTATAGGGAATCTCAGTTTATTCGCTTTTGGATCATCACTCAGAATTATATATCTTGTTTTCTTTTACCATACTAAAGACATCAATCTGTACACTGTAGCTGACGAGCTGCCTTTTTTCTGCCTGCTTAACTAAGCTGTATGAAAAGTATAGAGTTCATTTTCCGCCTATTTCCCCTATTTCCCATCGGTGAATGATGTCTATATATAGCTCTGTTTACATTGGTACATATGTTTGTTATAGAGAATGGTATACTTCCTATCCATGTTCGTCGCTAGGATGTGTATCGGACATAAATCACACACATTTGTCTCGATGATAAAGGAGACTTCATGCTTTCCTGGTTTCTGTAGTTTAACATGTACATAATGTAAATATGTCTTTGTCGATACCGTAATAGGCCCTTCAGCACAGCCAGATAGAGACTGATTGGGGCTCTAACATAGAGTACCATCCTACATGTCTCTGTATGTGTTGTTAGCTAGGAAGACTCGTGAAGATATCCTTATGTACAAATGTTCCAGCTTTGAATAACAAGCACACTACATAATGTATCGTCCAAGTCTGGTTGTACAACAATCCCCTGGTCAAAGTCTGGTTCAGTAAAACAAACCCCTGAAGTATATCGTCAGTGTCTTGTATTACGATTCGGTGTATTATCAGGTACAAGAACACCACATAGTATAACATGAATGTATTACAATTCTGTGTGTAAGCAGGTCAGTGAGGATGTTAGTCACCTAATGATGCATTCATCTCCTTGTATTGATATTAGTACATGTGTCCCAGGGGAGGTTTCATATAACCAAGTACAGGTTTCTGTATTGTACAGTACTGGGGCCTGTATAGTCTTGTCAACTTCCTTCACAAAAGAGTAATTTGTTTAAAACCTTGATTAATTGAAAAATTGCATATAGAAAAAAATCCCCTACAACAGTTCCAGATAGTGGGACAACTGGATTAGTGGTTGATTGATAGTAGGACAACTGGATTAGTGGTTGATTGATAATGGAACAACTGGATTAGTGGTTGATTGATAGTGGGACAACTGGATTAGTGGTTGATTGATAATGGAACAACTGGATTAGTGGTTGATTGATAGTGGGACAACTGAATTAGAGGTTGATTGATAGTGGGACAACTAGAATAGTGGTTGATTGATAGTGGGACAACTGGATTAGTGGTTGATTGATAGTGGGACAGCTGGATTAGTCGTTGATTGATAGGGGCCGGGACAACTGGATTAGTGGTTGATTGATAGGGGGACAGCTGGATTAGTCGTTGATTGATAGTGGCCGGGGCAACTGGATTAGTGGTTGATTGATAGTGGGACAACTGGATTAGTCGTTGATTGATAGTGGCCGGGACAACTGGATTAGTGGTTGATTGATAGTGGGACAACTGGAATAGTGGTTGATTGATAGTGGGACAACTGGAATAGTGGTTGATTGATAGTGGGACAACTGGATTAGAGGTTGATTGATAGTGGGACAACCAGATTAATGGTGGCTGAATAATGGGACAACCTGATAAGTTGAGGCTGAATAGTGGGACAACCAGATTAGTTGTGGCTAGATAGTGGGACAACCTGATTAGTGGTTGCTGGATAATTGGACAACCAGATTAGTGGTGCCTGGAAAATTGGACAACCAGATTAGTGGTGCCTGGAAAATTGGACAACCGGATAAGTGATGGCTGGATATTGGGACAATAAACACTCTCTCTCTCTCTCTCTCTCTCTCTCTCTCTCTCTCTCTTTCTCTCTCTCAAATCTGCATCTTCTGTGTAAACTGAAGTTGGTGTATTTTTAGAAAGAGCTCTATAAGGGGAATGAACTCTGCATAAACACATTCCAAATATATACACATAAATGATATAGAGTTTTACCAAACAGTTATGACCATTACAAAGATCTCCACAAATTCCTAGATTGTTGGAAGGCTAACGACCTCCTGCAGGGCCCTATACTACATTGATTATTTCCTCGAATTGTGTGAGGCCTCTGTTGTGGTACCACGGGCCAGGCTGACAGATCAGGGGCGATAGCTACAATCTTTTATCTACTCCGTCAGGGACTCTCTTATACTCTGTGATAAACCCTACCTTGGATTTATTTAGCACCAGAAGTGTCATATTGTTCTAGGAAATATTAGTGGAGGTATTTCCTTTACCAGCGTTACAGGGTACGTACAGCTCTAGTTTCCACGGCAACTGTCAGTCGGGGAGGACCAACTCCTCTTATGATACAATTTTTTTTCATATTTATGTGCGGTAGTTAAAAAGTTGTTTTTTGGTGTGTTGATACATTTATACAGCACTGAATCAATTTTTCTGATATTTGTCACAACTTTGCTGTCTTTCATTGTGTGTGAAAACTATGAATTGTGAAGATGATAGCTGATATCTATAATAGTAGCGCTCTGGAGTAAACAGGTAGAAGTGAGGACACTGTTAAGTATACTGATGTACTTATATACATCTGTCCTCTACACATGATCACTAGTGACGAATTTAAAATTTTATGTTCTTCATGTACAAATGTTTGATTGTGTTCTTGGTCCGTTGTTACTGCAATGACAGTCTAACATTTACCCGACATCAGTAACAAGTCGTTGTCAGCAATATTCAACTGGATTTTTACCAAAACCAGAGCACATTTAGATAGAAACAATCTACTGTTGGGATCCAAAGAGGGTGATGATGTTGTAGATGTGTTTTGGAGGTATTGGCAGGTTGTTATGCTGTGTCTGTGTATCCGTGGTGACCAGGGGGTGAGGGTTGTAAGATAGATGTTAATGTGTGATCATACCAGCTCCAGTTTCTGGTGAGGAGCCTGTTCTATCATCTCATGTCTACAGGTGTCATAGTGATGTATCCTCGACAATCCTCCCGGCATCAACGGTAAGTCGTCTGCTAGTCTCTTGTAAACAGATTTAATGGTGCACATGTGAAGATAACATAAAAAAAAATCAAAAAAAAATCATGTACTGTTTGGTAACTAAACTGTAAACAACATTTCATTGAAATATAACTCCTTTTTTTTTGTAAAACACTTTCATAATTTTCTGTAAAGTACGGTTTTGAATTTTCTCGGAAGCATATTTTCTTTAAAAAAACTGAAGTAATTTCTGTATAGAATAATTACATTAGATTATTTGTGTTTTATCGGTGAAATTTCAATAAGATACATAAACAGTTTCAATTAAATATGGAGACCTGTAACTTGTCAGTATTTATCAATATTGATTACCTAAGTATGAGTCAGTGTCAACTATTACAATATTTGATGGGTTTTAAACATGTTAAAATTTATTTTATAGTGTGATGTGTTCTAAATTAAGTTGTTTTGTATGAGTTGTTGACATGCAATGTGCCACAGGATTCACATCATGCAAACTAAAGGTTTCAAAAGTTTTAATAGAATCAAGTTCAATGTTATTTAAGGATGTATGCATTTCAAACATTTAAAAAAAATTGTACATAGGACAGCTGAATAATTTAAAGTAAACACTGTTATATGAATTAAATTTATTGTCCTTTTTGTATTTCATGTGGAATTACAATTCCTCCCTAATAATAACTTCCTGGAGAGAACTATCAACACCTTCAAAACGATACAGCTGCTTCCTCCGGGGAGCTTTAAAATCTACTCCGAAACCAATCGTGAACATTCTGACTTTGACGAGAAATTTGTGATTAGATTTGTTGAGTAATTGATGAGAGATGGATTTCATCTAGGATTTAGACATGTTGTAAGCTGTGCTTGCTCCCTGCGTAAATTGAAAACGGAGAATTCTATATTGCAATAACACTTACAAAATAATGAAATTTGTTGCTAAAAATATGCTGTAATGAATTTCGAGAAACATGAAAAACAAATTCAATTTTGCTCAAGATGTTCCAACAAATTTCATGAAAATGTTAAGGATTTTAATTTCCCCCTAATGTCTCTAACCTTGATTTCACGAGCTTGTTTCGATTAAACACATGAGCTGTTCCAGTGCCATCGCGACAAGTGATCAGTGCTCGACTGTTACGTTTTCAGCATGAATGCATAAAAGGTTGATGAACTGTCTCCCATCAGTCATCGATGTAACTTGTTGAACGGTCCTGTTTTAACAAAATCACCTTATCTGATTACAGCAATGCAAAATTATAATTTGTGAATTAAGATGTCAAAACAACCAGACCAGGAAACACTGTTAAGATAGATTAAAACTTGACCTGTTCTTGTTAATTTCATATGTCCACCTAACCTTATTTGCTCGCTCACATATGAGTAGCTCACCTGCCGTTAATTAACTCCTCCACCTTTAAGGAGTGCACCTGCAAATTATTACCTATCATCTAAGTAGCTCTCCCATCCTAAATCCACTCATTTATAGTTAATTTTCAAGTAACATGACTCTTATATATTTAGTCAACCTTTAAGTAGCTGTCCTGTTCGTATCTAGCTTTTATGATAATATGCTTGGTAAAGGACATTTAATATTTAAGCATTGAACTGCTTTGAAAGTCAACTGAAATTTCAATGCTTATATCTACTATTTTTGGAATCTGTTTATTGAATAGAATTTCAGTTACTCTTATCGATGTTAAGCATTCAGTTTAAATTATGTAATGATCGTATGCTCTGTCTAGGGAGGGTCAGTGGTGTCTATAACATAGCGATTATGATGTCATAATAATTATGACATCTGTAGGGTTATATAGTGCCAATGGCATATAATGGTAAATATTTTCAATTAGCTCAAAATATTGAAAAGTTTAGAGTAATTTGCAAGCTTTGTATGTGTAGGCCATTCCATTTTGGTATTTGTAAAATAAAAGTTCATAATTATGTCATCTTTTTGTCACAACAAACATGACATGGTTACCGGGTTACAACAATAATTTAATTAGTTGAAAATTATACAAAGTGAGTATGGGTATGATAATTTCATAGTTGTCGTGACATCACCATAGATACCAAACCGCAGCACTGTGAGAGGTTTCACGATCGTTTAGCCAAAGTGTAATGTCAGGAAATGATGTTTGAAGTGAAGAGGTCGGTCGTGATGAAACCTACAAAACAGAGTATTGTGATGCTCTAGAGATCACGCCCTGATTGTTAAAGCTGTAATGAGTTCATTAACATTTCGTTCAGGCTGTTTTTCAGGTTTTATAAAACTCCCTGTAATTAATAACCATGAATAAGGACTTGAAAACAAGAAACAAGAAATATTTAAAAGTACATAAATGAAAGAAAGAAAAGATGTGTTTCTTCAAATTAACATTAAGCTTACAAGTTCAAAAGAGTGTAATATCCAAATTTTTCCAGATTCACATTTATGTATCTAAGTTCCATGTAAAAAACAACTCGGCCAACTAAATATAAAACTTACCCGGTTTACAAGGGAGACAACTCAAGTTAATCAAAAATACATGTAAATGTTAATGAAAAACTGTTGAAGCCACCTAAAATTCAGCTTACCAAATCAACAAGAGAGACAACTCCATCAATTGATATGATGCTTATGAGGTCAACAACAAAAATCGAAGACTAAATATGGACAGTCTCCCTTCAAATCAGTAAGATTTTGCAAGAATGCAATAAGGAATTTTTTTTATTTTTTTTTTTCAGAAGCATCTAAAAAAATAAAATTCTATCTAAAGTATTTGAAAGTTGACAAGGCCTGCTTATAACGTCTGCTTATAACGTCATCCAAAATTTCTACGATTAAAAATCACTTTTTGATCTATTGTACCATTGTTTTGATCTAACATAATGCATTTCAATTATGCTCTTGTTATGAAGATTTGTAGTTATGTAAGGAAGCATTAAGCAAAATCAAGCAGAGCCAAAAACTAGCAAATAGGAAAACATAAAGATCATAAAGTTGTAAAAAGTTAAAAATCAAATAGAATGAATAATTCAGAACAATCATTTTGGTATGTGTCTGAAAGGTTTAGAAATCTTAAGAATATACAGCCTTGTATGACAGATTTCCCTAGCCTAATCCCTTTATACACCAAAAACAGAGCTTATCTTGGAGCAAAGAGATCTGAATTAGATGATAGCTATTCATCTGTCCGGAGATAAAAATATTGAAGTTGGCTTGTCGAGGGTCAAATATGATTATTGTTGGTTTGTTATGTGTAATGGTACTGGCGTTTCACCTTGTTACCATAGTATCAGCCTCTAAGGAGGGAGACTGGAAATCTTCTCTCTAACGTTGTACTGTTACGTTAGCTCCACACAAGGGCTACTAGAATTATACCACAATAGGACATTCTGCATAAGACAGCCAGTAATTCTCGGGCATGTCAAACAGAGCAGTCCTTGATGGATGGCCGCACTGCACCATGACGGTACTGCAGCGACATGGAAACCATCATCAGGGTTAATGTTGATTGATCGTATCGTTCACAACCCCAAGTTTTTAGTCTCGACCCTGGGTTTTTACCACGGACTTATTAAACTGTAGGCAACACTGATTGACCTTTTTTTGATTATCTGAAGGCTCAGTCTTGCAGTGACATAGTTTTTGTGACCACATGGCTTATTTTCCCGAGTGTATAGAACTTGCATAGGATCTAAACTGTAACAAAATCTTCTGTACTTTTACTACTCCATCAAACATGTTCTCTAAGACATTGCATTGCCGGAGATTTTTATCAAGTTGAGATTTTTCACACATAGAGAAAGGAAAGATCTAGCTTTCACAAGACCAACCCTGACAAGTAAATTACACATTATGTTTCATCGGGTCTATGAAATCTCAATCGTTGACTGTTGAAGCTATATAAGGTAGGAGTCCCCTCAGACACCGGAATACTGGTAGACAGACGACTCCTGAAGTAGAAGCTTTAGCCTTGAGGGTTGTTGAAGTAGAAGCTGTAGCCTTGAGGGTTGTTGAAGCAGAAGCTGTAGCCTGGAGGGTGGTTGAAGTAGAAGCTGTAGCCCGGAGGGTTGTTGAAGTAGAAGCTGAAGCCTGGAGGGTTGTTGAAGTAGAAGCCGTAGCCTTGAGGGTTGTTGAATTAGAAGCTTAGCCTTGAGGGTTGTTGAATTAGAAGTTGAGCCTTGAGGGTTGTTGAAGTAGAGGCTGTAGCCTGGAGGGTTGTTGCAGTAGAAGCTGTAGCCTTGAGGGTTGTTGAAGTAGAAGCTGTAGCCTGGAGGGTTGTTGAAGTAGAAGCTGTAGCCTTGAGGGTTGTTGAATAAGAAGCTTTAGCCTTGAGGGTTGTTGAAGTAGAAGCTGTAGCCTTGAGGGTTGTTGAAGTAGAAGTTGTAGCCTGGAGGGTTGTTGAAGTAGAAGCTGTAGCCTTGAGGGTTGTTGAATTAGAAGCTGTAGCCTTGAGGGTTGTTGAAGTAGAAGCTGTAGCCTTGAGGGTTGTTGAAGTAGAAGCTGTAGCCTTGAGGGTTGTTGAAGTAGAAGCTTTAGCCTTGAGGGTTGTTGAATTAGATCGCTGACAGTTCAAACAAGGATGAAATTGGCAGCAATTGTTTCAAGATTTAGATTTGAGCATTGAGGGTACAGGTCTGTTAAATTTAGGAGAAGTTCCTGATTCATTTTACACTAATTACTTTATTATTGTTAGGTGAAGGATGTCCTTCGGTTCTGATGTGGACCTCCTTGAATGCTGTCTCTGACTATTCATCCCTGTCGTCTGAGGTGCTTTATTGTGTAATAAAGATTGTGATCTCCTGTAAAGTAGAACCTTACTGGAATGGTCAAATCAGATTTCTAAAAAGTTTGAAGTAATTAATTTCTGTTTAGGGACCAGGAAGGTTAACTCATTCACCCCTGAAGACACATTTGAACTCTTCAAGTTCAAAGGTTGGAATAGTTCATTATGAAATTTCAGGGGTGAATGAGTTGAAAAGTATAGACAGGTCAGGTGAGGTGGGATATGTAGCCAGGTGTTTTAGTTGGAGGATGGAGAGAACAGGAATCTGACATATTGAGGTTACTGGAAGGCTCGAAGGTATATTGTTTCCATCTTCATGTTATATTTCCAGAGGGAAGCTGTTTTTAATGGAATATAGAGTTCAGATGAAAAACACTGGGAGAGCGTGATAAACAAGTGTTCCATCATGGCCGCCTAATTACCAGAATAAACATGTCCTGTTGAGGCTGGGGATTTGAGACGTCTGGTGATCAATCATGTTTAGCCCTAATTACTGTTAGATTGACCGCCTTTATTTGTTGACCAAGCACAGTCAGTTAATCAGTTTCTAGGTATTATTTGTTTTTTGTGTAATACTTATTTCTCAATTAAGTCAAACTAATTTGACAATTTCATCCTGTGGGAGAACTAACTTAATAACCTTACACTGCAAATTTAAATTTGTGTATTTTCATAATTTGTTAATTGCGTTAACTCATTCTACCCCTGAAGACACATTTTACCTCTTCCAGTTCAAAGTTTGAAATAGTTCATTATGAAATTTCAGGGGTGAATGATTTAAGTGGTGTGTAATTTTTGACTCTGCTAATTTCTTTTATTACCACGTATCTACATTGAGTCATTCTGCTTTTGCAATTCCTTGTAGGAACATTTGGAATAGTATATCATTGCTGCTTCCTGTTGTCGAATGTGACTGCTTAGAATTGTTTACAACTGGTATATAATCATGTAACAATACCCTACAGAACCAGGCTGATTCTAATTTAAACATTGTGTCTGTTGTGACCTCTAATCAGCTTAGCTGTATAAAAAGGTAACGCTGCCATGTAACTGCTCTCCGACTCTAAATCCCTGGAGACTTAACCACTGAGCTGATTAGGTTGGTTTCCGCGGTGACTGACAGAGGACAGCCATTGACCTGTTTGGATGTTAATAAGGTATGGCCCTCCATTAGCCATACTGCTGACATCGGCATTGTGGGTAACGCTCCGGTCTCGTTGGGTAACGCTCTGGTCTCTTGGGGTAATGCTCTCGCCTGATTACCTTCATTTGTCATGCTGAACAACCTTACATTTTATTGTGACATATTTTGTCAGAATAAATAACTGCAGCTATTGACAATAGATTATTTCAATTACTGTGAACTAAGGTAACTTAAACCAAATCAATCTTGGCATTATTCAGATTACGGTTTTTAAAAACAACTAAAAACCTCAATTTTCATTCACTTTTTCTGTTGTCAATATTGCTAATAACAAAATTTTGTTATCATTTATATGCTTTGAATTTGATTTTAAAATTTGAATCCTGAAAACTACTTCCATTTTCCAATAATTTTACATCATGAACTAACCGTATACAAAAGGGACATAACTCATTAGCGATACTTGTAGAAGTAATCAACATTCTTTGATGGGATGGTAATTGCGCCGTTTGTGAGCTCTGTAATAGGACTGTATCTGGTTGACACTCTCAGTGTAATCGAATGTTCGAGTTGCTACAGAGGAAAGTGAGAAGGGCTATTGTTACGTAGACTCTGTTTCTTGTACTTAAAAAGCTATTGGAAATTCCATTCATACAATCATTGAATATAAGATGATGGCAAGTATTCAGAAGACCTTGGATCTTGTTTATAGACTAGCCTTTTTTACATAATGATCACTCAACTTGGACAGTTTGTTTCTAAAGAAAGGTTGTCATGGAAACGAAAAGTATTTAGCAATATGGAAATATCACCCTCAGCGACATAATTAAATTGGCTGTGTTAAGGTCTGTCAAAATGATGTTTTTATGTGAGGAGGAATATAAAAAGGGTTCATTTAGTAACAGAAACAGAATGGTGGGAGGTATATAGTAGTCTGTTAAGTGGAGGAAAAGGCCTATAGGGCTGGTAATGTCCATCCTGCCCCAACCTGTCCTAACCTGTCCTAACCAGTCCTAACCATTCCCAACTCGTCCTAACCAGTCTCCTAAATCATTATTTTTGCTCAAACAACTTCATTTCATAACAGAATTTAAGCAATTTTTGTACATAGAAAAAGTGTGAGAAAATCTCGAATGAATTCGTATTTGAGGGTTGCTAAGGTCAAGGCCAAGGTCATCATTGCTATTTATATGTATGCAGCAAATTTGAATGGGAATGGGGCATTCACATCTTAGAATTTGTTATTTGTTTTCTCCCTTGAATGGGATCAATATTTGGTATCTCCATTGTGAACAATTCTGCTGAAATATTTTTTTTATTTATCTCCCTTGAACTGATTTTATTTGTTGTTTCCCTTGAAAATAATTCAGTATGTGTTTTGACTTTGAAACGATCCTGATGTATTTATGTTCATATAATTTTATGTTGCTTATAAACTTCTTTTTGTAGGATAAATGATTGTAAGACAGAGTTCCGATGATTTCAGTGTATTGAACCTCTGTGAGATAGTTAGGAGTTAGATCCTATTGATTGACATCTCCTGCCGATCTTCTGCTCATTTGTCTTAATTATTGACTACTTTGGCCTGGCAACCCTGTGAACATTCATACCTACCACTTCCTTTCACTATAGCATGATTTATGATGAGACAGAAGTTCAAGGTCATATTTCAAATAAAGGTTCAGTAGATTGAAAAAAACAGCTGGCAGCCAAATGAAGAAATACATGCCCACCGTGGCCAATGCCGGCGTACATGCAGTTATATATATAATTAACTGATGATGTTCAATATTGACTTCAGTGGTGTAAAACCAGCATCAGGATCTAAATGCTAGCATTTATTTTTTAACATATTTTCAAGGTCATGTTTCAGATCAGAGTCACTAACAGGGGTCCAATAAAAAGTTCATTGTAATTTTTCTTTTTCTATGTATGGACAGTAGTTTTCATGTATCCATAGGTGAATTTGCTTCAATATTTTTTGCTTTCTTCTGGGCTGATTAATACTGAGAAGATTTTTAAGCATTAATTGCTGCATGCTACAAAAATAATGTTGCTTTATATGGCGATTGGGAACCAGTGTTCATATTCAAGCTGATGTAGCCTGCAAAGTACTTTGTGACCATAATAAGCCATACAAATCTGTGATATCTGTAACATCTGAATCAGATACCACATATATGTACAATAGCACCTATAAATGTTTAGTTCACCTTTAACTCATTCACCCCTGAAAACACATTTGAACTCTTCAAACTCAACGGTTGGAACAGTGCATTATGAAATTTCAGGGGTGAATGAGTAAGTTCACAACGATTCCTCTGATATATGGTTACTTTCAATTTACAGTGCTTTCTTACTTGGTTTTGTCTAAAATCCCAAAAATGTTCATACCCTGAGCAATTTCAGAAATAAATATAACATATTAAAAATCAACTACAAGCTATAATTGTATGGCTTCAGAACATTTTTACATGATATATTTCAAGATCCACTTAATTCAGACTCACAATAATGACAAGGGTTATCTATGTTGGAAGAGATAGCGGAATGAGAAATTAATCCGAGAGTTGCATGTATACAATTTTCTCATATGGACAGAACAGCTTTGCCTAGCGTTACAATAATTATTTTCACCGGATCTAGGTCATGTGATTACACAACTATAGGTGGCGCCGCCAAATGTCTTTTCGCTAGCTCATTTAATTCTTCTGTTGCTAGTGAATTCATACCTACGTTCTTTGAAGCAATTTAATTGAATTTCTCCTGTAAGCAAAAACGTCGAACAAATTTGTTCTCGGAGGAAATGACTTTTATAATGAAACCTATTTAAAGGGTTTCATATTGTGTGAATCAACAGAGATAATTCACTTGACATTCAAGTTTTCGGGGAAATAATTTCTTTCCACTGTAGATCTAGTTTTAGGAAATTGTAGAAAATTACTAATTGTAGTCAAACAAGGGGTTCTTAAGACTTGTCATGTGGTCCTGACAAACCTGATGTTCTCATGACTTATTGGAAGTTTGGAATTTAGAAAATTAGATTTTTTTTTATAAAAAGATGAAAAATGCTTTGTTACCATACTCTTTCTATGGTTTATTCATTCCTATAAGAATAGTAGCTTAGCAATTCATTCTCTGATATAATGTATACCAGGGAATTTTCACTGCAGTTTAATTTTTCGCCCTCCATTACAGGGAACATTTGTAAACAATATAATCAACATAGTAATTAGAGGTGAAGAACCAAATTGAAACTGGGCGAATATAGAACTTACCAGTAAAGGGTGAACGTTTGATTGGCCAAAAATGTACCCGTATACATCAGCTGTTATAGCTAGCTATATATATAGTGATCAGACCAAGGTTACTTTAAGGACGGGCCCCTTATACCTCTTCCTGCTCTAATGAGTATGTGTTTCCTTTGTATAAAAGATTTGGCATCTTTGGAAGTTGAAACCCCCTGTGGTATATAGGAAAACATCATTTTCATTATCACGTTTTTAAGAACATAATTAAGTGAACAGAATCGATAAGATGCCGTCTAATCTGCAGCCCAACAGGTACCGGGCGTCTTGGGGGAAATATCGGCTATAGAGCCTCCAATTTGAATGTTTTTCTCGCCAAATTTAGGATTGGTTTTGTAAATTTATTTTAGTTGTGTTTACATAAATTCTATTGATTTTCTGTAGAAAATGTTCAAAATCTGCAGATGAGAACAGATTATATTTGACAACAGTTGGAATTTGAAATGGTTAATAGTGCTCTGAATCAAACACCACAGATTTTGTTTATCCTCTACAGTTCGATTTTTTTTGATGTATTGATTGATATTTATTTTTCTAGTGGGAACTGTTTTATGTACCATTGCTATTCAATCCAAACCATCTTACTTATTCATAAAATGTGAAGCTCCCCAGATTCCACCAACCTCAAGAGGGCTTTAACTTATTCACCCCTGAAGACACATTTGAACTCTTCCAATTCAAAGGTTAGAATAGTTCACTATGAGTATCAGTGGTGCATGAGTTAACTCTCACTCGATATAAATGAGTTTCTCAACTTGATATTGGTACCAAAGTGATTTATTTATACTTTTGAAAAAAGTCCTGATAAACTGAAGAAAGCGTAAATAAAATCCATGTTTCACCTTGTAGTATGAACAGGTTGATATTTCACATCATTCTTCTTTCATTTTGCAACAAAAACAATTTATTTGCCACCAAGTGACTTATAAACTACAAGCTTGTTGAACTAGTTGTTCCAGTGAGGTATTGAAGGTGATTTCCCTCGAGTTAAATTTTGTTGAACTTTGCTTATGTTATTGGCTGTTCATAATAATTTGTTATGATTGAGGATCAGCTACTACATTTGTAAGTACTCTGCTGAGGGAATTTAGAAAAGACTTTAAGTCCATGTAAAATCTTCAATTCTTGGAGGAAGCTTGATGTTAAAACACTGTGAATCTAATCTGCTATTGACTAGCGACAATAGCAGTCGTAAGGTTATGTACTGGTAAGAATGCATGGGAACGATGGCAGTCACAGAGGATATTTAACTCATTCACCCTTGAAATTTCATAGTGAACTATTTAAATCTTTGAATTGGAAGAGTTCAAATGTGTCTTCAGGGGTGAATAAGTTAATAGTACCAAATATATATCAGGGGTATGGCGAAATACAAATATTTTTCACGAGTGCAAAGCACAAGTAAAAATATCATTTTTTCCATTCTGACACTTGACTGAAATATACAGATGGTATATATATATATATTCAATAAGAAATCATTAAATGATGTACCAGGTATTATTAGTCTTGCTCCCAATAAGGTTGCGGGCCATTTTGAATGGGCTACCCAAACAACACAATTCTACAACTTTTACAATCATCAGATTAGGCTACAAAGCCTTGCTTACACAAATGTCGTTAATGGTGTGGTAAATTTCATACTGTTGTTTAGGTATCAAAGATGTACAAAACCAGATACTTATTCTACCGTTTCTTCATCTGTTTGTAAACAGAAAATTTGCAGCTTTGAATGAAGTGAATAGAAAATAATTTCTGATGGGTCAATACCAAAAAAGAAAGTATATTTTTCACACTGTGATAAATATCACTTTTGATATCTGTTACAGTGTGAAAAATAACAGTTCTAACAAGTTCAAAGAATTGAATATCATGCTAGGAAGAATGTGATGTATAAGGTTATGTAATGGTAAGAGTATAGAAACAATGGCCACCTGAATTAGGTCACAGGCTGGAAACATTATGACAGCCGTAGGGTTATGTACCAGCCACATAAGACTGATGTGGACATCAGTTGGGCTGTGTCCAAACATTTCCCAGGGGAGAGTACTGTTCCTGCCAATTAACTGTTTTATACCCAGGGGAGAGTACTCTTCCTGCCAATTAGCTGTTATGTACCTCCTATTTATACACTGGGAGCTATCTGTTTGTCTATCAATGTCTGGTACGGACGGCTCGTACACCTCCAACTTCCTCCTCCTATATTATTGGTCTGAAATGACAAAACAATAAAAAGTCTTTCATAAACCAAATATGAAATAACATTGAAGCCCTGGAGCAGCTTAAAGAATAACTGCCAGACATTTATGATAGATCCGGACAGATACACCAACCCAATAAACTAAGGGATAATAGACCCCAGAAATGAAAGACTCCTGAGTCATTGTAGACCACAGAGAATGTAGACTCCAGAAATGAAAGAGCCCCAGAGATTGTAGACCAAGAAATGATAGACCCTGGAGATTATAGACCTCAGATATTGTAGACCCTGAAATGAAAGAGCCCCAGAGATTGTAGACCAAGAAATGATAGACCCAAGAGATTATAGACCCCAGAGATTGTAGACCCAGAAATGAAAGACCCAAGAGATTATAGACCCCAGAGATTGTAGACAAAGAAATGATAGACCCAAGAGATTATAGACCCCAGATATTGTAGACCCAGAAAAGATAGACCCAAGAGATTATAGACCCCAGAGATTGTAGACCCAGAAATGAAAGAGCCCCAGATATAGTAGACCCAGAAATGATAGACCCAAGAGATTATAGACCCCAGATATTGTAGACCCAGAAATGATAGACCCAAGAGATTATAGACCCCAGAGATTGTAGACCCAAGATATGGTAGACCAATGAGATTGTAGACCCCAGAGATTAATAAAACAAGTGATAATACCAACACAAACAGATGTTATACCCTGGAGATGCAAGACCTGCATGGAGCTAATAAGTACTCAGGAATGGCTGATGTGGAGCTACTTTTTATGTTTAATAATGTCATAACTGATGTTTTCTTATTTGTGGTTTTATAATGACAGATTGTATACATGCTTATAAATTAAAACAAACTCAAGAAGCCATAAGCAATTAGTTCGCTGTAGGCAAAATTATTTCATTTTATATTGAATTTTTAGGTCACCTGAGACAAAGTCTCAAGTGACCTATTGCGATCGCCTTTTGTCCGGCGGCGTCTGTCGTGCGCCCGTAAACAATTTACATTTTCGACTTCTTCTCCAAAACCCCTGAAACAATTTCAATGAAATTTTGCAGAAACCTTCCATGGCCAAAGGTCAACCAGAATTGGGAATGATATGGTCCCCAGCCCCCAGGGGCCTGAGGGGCGGGGCCAAAAAGGGGGGAGGGGGTAAACTTTACTATAGTTTAAATTGGAAAATCACATTTTGGACCAACATTTGTTTAATTTCCATTGGAAGAAATTCAATTTGGGTTAGCATTATCAGTATTGGATAGCAGTTTGATGGTATGCACATATCATCCCTGACTGACCCCCCACCCCCCGGGCCTGATGGGTGGGCCAAAAAGGGTTGAATTGACTGAAATTTCAAAAAAAATCTTCTCAAAAGAGTCAGTGTGCTAAATTTCTTCATTTTCCTTGTTTAGAATCGGAGGTGCTAGTTTCAAATACTTTTTAGTCTTAAAACTGTATGCTAGATATTGAATAAGGTGGTTTTATTGTTTTATGTCACTTTGAATAATATTTCTGTTCATGTTAAAAACCAAATCAACTCTCTGTATAAATATATCAGGTGACCGTTAAGGCCCATGGGCCTCTTGTCTATAAAACTCCCTTCCCTACTAACCCAGGATTAGGTTTCTCCTTCGGCTAGTCTTCAGGTTTGACGTTGGTATATTATGCTATTAAGTTGTTTGTTTTGCAAAATGCTGATAAATTTCTATTTGGGTTTAATCTTGCCAAGTCTGGCAAATAAACTGTGGCGTATTGAATGCTTCATCGTAGCTGTGGACTTATACGTTGTGAAGTACATGTTCATATTGATAAATCATCCATAAAACAAATCTGTTTGCGATATGTTATATTTAATTCAGTTTCATCTAAATTTAATGTTGGAGATAAACAAACAGGCCCATATATTACAAAACAAATAGAACTGATGGCCTTCCTGTGGATGGTCCGGCTCTAGAGCCTCAATGTATGGTTAGTCTGAAGGAGTGTTCCACAACATGTCTTTGGCTGATGTTTTTGTTACGATTGTGTATCAATTTAGGAATATAGGATACATATCTCAATATTTCAGTCCTATGTTACAATATGTATCATGTAGCAGAATATTTCTGTATTGTGTCCATAATTATTAGGTTCTGTGTGGAAGAATTTTCATGTATATATTCATTTTTTTCATGTTGATGTGAAAAACAAAAACTTTGCATAACAAAATTGGTATTGGGATACATATATGTATATATATATATGGATTGAACTGAATTTTAGTCATCTCGTATGAAATTAAAATCATTTCGTCGGTGAATCAATATTATCGGAACAGGTCTCAGCAATCATAGTCACTTGAGTGATTGATTCAAAGCTCATCACTGTGTGATATGAAACTGCAAAGCATCACATTGACAGATAGAAAACAGCAGTATAACCAAACCATGTGTCATTTGTTTGTTCCTATGTAGTGCTACACACTCTATTTCCATGTGATAGGTTCATTATAGTGGCTATATATCATGTAATTATTGGTGACATCCACAAACATGTCAGTTTACCAATGTGTACGACTTATCAATATACAGCTCCGTTTTTTGTCTTGCCGCCACGAAGTGGAAGCGAGACTATAAGGTGTTGCTTTTCCAGTGATATGGCAGCGCCAACATTTATAAGTTTTTGCATTTAAGTTTGTTTCACTAGAAGTATAAGTGCTAGACCAACCAAATTTGGACCATAATATGCATCTTAGGTAGTACATCTCAACCCATGCATCAAATACTGGATGCGGCCTACCTTTCATGGTCCGTTGACTTTGTCCATCAACATTAAATTTTTGCGTTTAAGCTAGTTTCTCTGACATGTGCATTGATGGTCAAAGCAGGGCACAGGCAATGGCTTGTGATAGATAAGGATGTGCCAGGCTGCAAGAGGTGCCAAAAATACTGGGTGTTCATCGCGCACACATCTTGCGCACATCATTCACACATTGTAATGTGTGATTTGCTATGATTAGTTATTATTACTGTGCGCACAATGGTGTTATTTAATGATTGCTGGTCTTGTTATGTCACCTTATGTTAGTACAGATAGTACAAAGGTGTGAATTATAAGTTTATCAATATTATGAAATGAAAAAAAAAATGGAATACTAATGACTGATGGTAAATAGTAGGTTTCTAATTTTGTATAGATTTGTTTTGCATTTTATGATAATAATAATAATTTGAGGTTCTTATATACCGCTTTATCACAACCTAGTTCTTAGGTCGTCTCAAAGTGGTTCGCAAATCATTATCCTTGGTTATATGTTATTATCCGTGGTTAAAATATCCCATTTTCATTACTGTTAAACTTTCAGAGATGGTGTCAGACTCTAAGGTACCAACACAAGGAGAGGACGTTTTGATGAGTGATTGGGAGTTTTGCCTGTATATATATTGAATAATGTTGGATACATTGGGCAGATCAGTGATATGACTATATTTAAAGTTGACCAACCCAAATGAGCATACATAAAAATAGTTAGGCCAAACCGCACCTGCCCAGCCATCTAACATCCCATGGCGAGCCGATCGAGAGACCTGCCCAAGATTATCTGATTGGCTTTGTAGCTGTCACACAAAAATAAGATTAAAATGATAAAGCAGCAGGCAGTGATATATTTATACACTGATTCTAGGTGAAATGTACCATTAGAAATCTGTAGATAAATGCTGCTGCGATTCAGTATTGGGCTGGATAAGTGACTTATAGCTGATACAAGTGATTCCAACCTGTCTATATCACTTTCCTTAGCCGTCCTTTCCAATTAGTCACACCAGTCAGGAAAGGACTTGAGAAATGTCCGCTCTTTATGTCTGAATTTATGTCTCTTAATTGATAGGATCGTTGTCCAAATTGCTGATTTATACTTGGAGCCATCTCCCCTTCAGGTAGTTTTCCTTTCTTGGTGAAATTCGCACCAGTTTAACTGTATTGTAATCTGCTGGCGTGAAATTACTGCCAGAGAAAATCGTCAATCAAGAAAAATCGCATTGAATCAAGTACTTTACACATGCAGTCCCACATTTTCGGTATCAGATGGTTCTGTTATGTAATGCCAGACGGAAAAAACGGCAAGGAACAGACACGATAGCTGTCGTCAAGCAGCAATAAAGGTTACAGATCAGGCCACGGGGGGAAAAAACAAGCAAATCCTATCTATTTTATGAATCTTTTCTATTTAGAAGTCAATTTAGAACCTGTTTTTATGTATCACTATCCCAAAGTGGGACATTTTAAACATATACTTATATAAAGTGGTTTTTACAGTATTTGTTTAACAGGGTATTAGATAAGATTGTCGACTGCCATCAACTTGGGGACATTTTTTGATACAGAGACACCTTGCTGCTGTAATTTGTTGCTTGGCTTTTTGTAGAGTTAAATGGTTTGATGGTGAGTGTGTATGTGTTTGATCCTGAATTTAAAGAAGTATTAAAGTGTTACATTCTGTGGTGGTTTTAAACTCTTATCTTAATGTGACACTATAATCTTAGAAAATTAACTTTGAATTAAAAACTGGTTTGAAGTGGACTCTATTCTGGGAAACGATAAGCTAGATAATAGTGTCGATACATTAGTGTCGATACATTATACTGGTAATCTGGGGTAGTTATAGAACATAGACGTAAAAACTAACTGTTGCATGTTAAAAAACACACTAAAGCTCTTTCCTTAAATAAGGTTTTGGTAAACAGTTGTCAGGAGGATATTGTCTTTGATTCTCCAACCAGTGAAATGATATGTATGTAGATAGACTATTGTACAGTTTGAATTGTAATCACAAGCTCGCGGTGATGGTAAGGAAGTAGCTTATAGCTGTCTGCATGTCTAATAGACGTCTCAGTGTTACATCATCCCCATACACCTAAGGCAGCTTAGCAACAAATTGCAAAAGTGCATGCAATTACTAAAATAATAGCTATGTTACATAGCATACAAAAATAACAGCTAGCTGGTCACATGACTTATGTAATAACAGTTAGCTGGTCACATGACTTACATGATAACAGCTAGGTCACATGACTTACATGACAACAGCTAGGTCACATGACCTACATGATAACAGCTAGGTCACACGACCTACATAATAACAGCTAGGTCACATGACTTACATGATAACAGCTAGGTCACATGACCTACATGATAACAGCTAGGTCACATGACCTACATGATAACAGCTAGGTCACATGACTTACATAATAACAGCTAGGTCACACAGCTTACATAATAACAGCTAGCTGGTCACATGACTTACATAATAACAGCTAGGTCACATGACTTACATGATAACAGCTAGGTCACATGACTTATGTAATAACAGATAGGTCACATGATTTACAAATATTGCAGTTACAAAATGAAGGCACATTACTTCATTAACAACTAGATTACATTACAGTTACAAAAGTAGGTCACATGACTATAAAGATAACTAAATCACATGAATAACAGCAAAGTCATTTGACATAAAAATACAACAGCTGGGTCACAAATGACCTACAGAAATAACATGATTTGTTTTCGCCAAAGAAATAGGTAGGTCATGTTGACCAGATATTTGTC
The DNA here is from genome assembly GCF_002113885.1 of Mizuhopecten yessoensis. Taxonomy (NCBI): domain Eukaryota; kingdom Metazoa; phylum Mollusca; class Bivalvia; order Pectinida; family Pectinidae; genus Mizuhopecten; species Mizuhopecten yessoensis. The sequence continues at coordinate 471,321 of NW_018408044.1, forward strand.
GCCATGGTTTCCATTCACAATTTCATTGTGTCTCTAGCATCAATGTTCAGGAGTCCAGTGATTCAGATTTCAGTCTGGCAAACAACTTTTCTAACACAGCTATCAGGATACCCGTATTGTGATCTATATATAGTATCAACATTGCACTACTAATTGGAATGACCAAAATAAAATTATAAAACTTATCCTGAATGATGTCTGTGTATACCCATTGTAATGGAAACAAAAATTAGCAGCCATTTTGTATAAGCATATACATTGTATATCTAAGTTTGGAAACACTTACATATGTGTGGCCTTCACTGTTGGGTATGGAGATGGACCTTTATTACCAAAATCCTATTATTAATGATAAACACATTTACTTCCATCTACTTTCCATTAAGGATTAACCATTTTCAAGGTGACCTTCAGTTTCTCAAATTTATAAATACAAAATTCTTTCAGGACATTTGCCATGATATAATTCATTGAAATGGAACAAAGCCTTGTAATGGTATCACTGACTTTGCAATGTTTTTACAAATAACTTGGAATAGGATTCAAAGTTATGCTGAAATTTGATGTTCAAGTAGAATTAGACTAAATGAAATGAAATAGTTTCCTGACCTCCATGCTGTTGTCAATAGGTGGTACAAAGGGGACAATTAATACATATCTAGGTCATCAATACTTGTCAGTGTCAACAAACAGCTGTCAACAGTTCTGTGGCCTTGATAGTTAATAGTACATTTCCTGGGCTCTGTTGCCATGGAAATCCTATTTCTTCTCTCAAAGTAGGAACTGGGGACTACACTGAGAATCCTGAATGTGACACTGATGTACTAAACCAGCCTTGTCCTTATTTTGAGGTTTATTACCAAATAGTCCCACATTGTGTTAAAATCCTGGTAACAGCTGAGAGGGACTCTTTCCAGTAGAAGGTGTATAGTAGTGTTACCCTTGTACTGTAAAGGAACAGGGTTGTTACACACAGTAATTAGAGGTTTTATCTCTCCCTCCCCAGTAACATAGGCTGACACACAACACATAGTAACAGGTTTCTATATAAAGGAAGTATTTATTGTATAATGCATGTTGTCCTCAGACAAACACCCTGTTTAGTGCAGTAAGAATTCTATGTTTTATGTACCTTTCTGTTAACAAAATATCCTCCTAATTGAATCCTGCAGGCTAAGTAGATATATACAATATATCTGAAACACTCCGCCATACAACTGCCTGAGGTTTTGTAGAATATTGCCAAGACTGCTCGCAACGCTATAAAACACTGGTAGGTAAAATTTCAAACATACTAGTGATCACGACTCATCAAATTTATACCCAGATGGAAAGGTCAAAGTTCAAGGTCACCATTACTATAAATAGCAATATAAGAATTTCTTTGATTTTCTTAGATATTTGGCCTTTGCAGCTTGTTCTAGAAATCAAAGTACACTGCAGGCCAATGTTGCTATAACTATCAATGATTTTTGTGATATTAAAATTTGTAACTATACATTACAGAAGGTGGATTATATAATTATTGCATTATCATAAATTGTATAAAAAACATCATACTGCAAGCTGCAAATACCTTGAGGTTATTTAATGGGGAGATTCAAGCTGTCTCTTTTACACATGTACAAAGCTGTACATGCAGGGTCAGGTGATGTGACTATCAGTCTCCAGGGAGTAATTTTGAATGTTTCAATGGTTTTTCAAATTTTGTTGAGTCTCAAATTATCCCCAAGAGATGCTAAAATGTTTCCAAATTTAGAGTTGTGTTCACACCATGTGATGACGCCTGGATCCATTTAAGTGTCAAAATACATCAAACTAACCATTTAACTGACAGCAAAATCTTGTTTGAAAATTTTATTTTATTTTCACGAGCCATCAAATTCCTAATTTTAGTGACATTTGATGTATTTTTCCCACAATCCATGGAACTGGTTTGTAGGGCCTCATTGAACATTGTAGCTAGCCCACCTGGCCTGAGGGACTCATTGTAACTAGTTTTATGTAAAAGTGTTATATGGAGGTTACTTATTGTTTTTTTTACTTTTTGATGAAAAAACATTTGAAATGCTGTATTACCATAAAACTTCCACACCCTTAAACTTCTGCTCTACAATGGTTACAGAATCCATGTTCATGCAGCGTTAATTACGCCCCATCATATGTCATTGCTGTAAGTTTTAAGTACATTACAGAGGAACAAAAATACAGAGATAAAACTTTGGCAAAAATTTCTTGGTATTACCGTAATTTTATATATATTTTTGGTTATTAGAAGCGCATGTCTCTGATCAGCATCAACATATTTTATAAATCAAAATTTGTTTAGAATAGTTTCGGAGTTACTTTCAAAGGTCATCATACCCCTGATGACCTTTATTTTAACTACCATACCTATCTTACAAAGTAACATTTAACAATTACAAAAACTAGAACGCATGATTATCTTCCGAAATTCCCCCCAAAATGGTCATGATACACACATTCTTAAGTCAGAAGTTAAATTATATTCAGGAGAATTGAAACGCTCGAATCAGAAAAGGAAGAAAACATTTTGGGTCCTCAACTTTCACTTTCACTATTCATGAGCATGATTTTTAAAGATATAATGTTTTTTAGGTTGAGTATGGTATTTGAAATATTTTACTACATTATAGAAGGGAGTGTAACATGATTATTGCTAAAACACCACAACAAAGATAGATTGGGGCCTGATGATCATTAAAGTGATAACCACAGTTCAATGTTTGCTTTTACATTTAGATCAGTGTTTGTGACAAATCCAATCAATAAATCTCGCAATTATTTTTATAGCACAATTCGTCGTAGATCTGTTTGCCGAGAACTTTGGGTCTAAAACATCAACACCCTTTGATCCATAGCTTCATGGGTACAGCAATTTTCTCCGTCTCTGAATGTATGTCGTGACATTTTCCTAACAATACGATATGTGGGAATTTAATCAAAAGTGTCTACAGTTACTCCCTAATCATGGTGTTCTGTACACAGAAGTTATATAACAGATCTAGCATTCAGTTTGTAGGCCAGGCATTTCTAGTGAATGATGTCAAACATCAGTATGAAGAAAACCACCAAACTCTCGTTCCAATTCTGATAATTTCTGTTTTTCCATTTTAATTTACAGGTTTCAGTTTTCCCTTGGTGTCTGGATGTGTATGACATGACCGACTTGCTGGTATAGCAGTGAAATATCAGCAAATTGTGCCGATAAATAAACAAGTGATATGTCAGACTATCATTTGTTGTCTGTCGGTGGCCCACATTCACTTTATAGGTTTGAAATAGGGTTTACAACTAATCAGCAGACACCTTGTACTAACGATCTCACTGATGGATCCAATTAGTCAGGTCTGGAACATAGCGGCTCTTTCTTTTTGAAGTTCTGTTCCTTGAAAGCAATTTCTTCTCTTTCATGGCCTTGACATGCAATGAATTGATTGAAATTTATTTGACCTTGACATTCAGAGTTTGCTTTTTATCCATAAAATGTGACATTGAGGATAATTTCTATGATCTTTAAATTCTTGCTCCAATTTTGACAATTTTTGTTTTTCCATTTCAATTTACAGGTTTTAGTTTTCCCTTGGTATCTGAATATGTATACTGTGAACATCTTGACCATAAGAAATGGTTTTCTCGTTGTACTACTGACATTGTAGGGTTACTTCAGTGCAGACATCTCAGATATATCTGTATATATACAACTCCCTTGCTGTTTTATCCTATGGAAATGAGGTTTAAGGAAGTCTATGTAATATTACATATGTTAGCAGATGTTTGTAGCCTGGTACCGTGTACGGTGCCTGCAAACCTACTGATTACCATGTAAGGAGAAACCAAGACTCGGAAGTACCCTAATATACATAATACTGCTTCACTCTCGGTCACGGTGAATTACACTTTTATTGAAGCCTTCCTGGAATAGATATAAATGATATCGTTCCCAGTTTAATGTCATGTCAAGTTTCTACGCTATTGAGGGTTTCGTTAAAGAGAGATCAGACAGTGTTACATAAACTTATAAATTAATTTTGAACTGTTCTAACAAACAATTGGTCCTCTAGCAGAATAAAGTATTACATGATATTCAAGCAAACCAACTATGTTTTGTAGGTATTACATGATATTTCTTAGCTATAGAGCCAATACTTGCCCAATTTTATTTAATTATGTAATAAAAAACTATAAAAAAATAATCTTTATAAAATCAATTTGAAGGGGCAGGCTTATATGTGAGCAATAGCTTCATCAGTAATACATTAAGCTCATCTCGGATCTGCTACATGGCCCTAGTGTGTAGTTTATATACGTGTTAACTTTCAAGTCATGCAGTTCTCTACAAATGGGTTTGGTATTGACTTTTCCTAACGTTAATGGTCTTATTTACGTTTAAAATTATCCATTTCAAAATCAGTAGTGCTCCTTTGTCAACGTATCAAAGATTGAATAGAAACAGGATGTGTTCAGTGGTGAGTGAATAAGGGAAAGAGAAAGATTTTCCCTGTTTGAAGTAATGATCAGTCCTCTGTATTTTAACTACTACTTTATAGGCAGTACAAATATCTAATTCTAATCACCTCTATCTTAATTTGTTTTCATGATCCAATCAACTTCTTGATAAGATCTTTGTAATTAAATCCTGTGACATTTTAAAGGAAGTTGGTTCAAAAATAGCTTGTTTTATATTTTTAATTTACAATAAACAGTGCAAAACTACCATCATGTATGGATGAAATTTAAGGAAACCTGTGACTGTCATTTACGAAACAACCGTGTTCGACATAAGAATTTCCCCATCCCTATAATTAGCCCTACTTCGCTACCTGGTTACAGTATCCCACCATTGTCCGTCTCTTATGGTACTTTCATTTACAGACTTGCTTGAAAAAGTGTCCAGTTATAATTAATTCTCCCCAAATTCTTAAGCAGCAAGGACATTAATCATGTCAGATATAAGGTGAGAGAAACAATTGACCGCTATGACTGATATAATTAGACTTAACTGGTACATCATTTAATTACTTATTATACATTTTTGAGGTAAATTCCCAAATCCCTCCCCTCTCCCCTCACTTTTGACATCTTGCTTTTCATTCAAATTTGATTAATTCAATACATCAATAACAGATTCAGAATATATGCCTTGGATTATCTTTCTTCAATTTGAAAGGTTGATAAGGATGATCACTAAACAGATAACATTTTGGAGACGGTTCCTTTTAGTGATGCTGTATCTAAGAATTCCTTAGTGTTTGGCGTTTACAGTAATTTAACTAAAAGCTTTCTAGTAAAGCACTTTGTGGAATGTCTAGGATAGTTATTAAATGTAGTATTTTATTTTTTTGAAACTGAGTGACACCTTGAGTAGAACAATATAGTTTTACACCATAAATTAACCTTCATTCTTATCTTAGCAGAATATAATTTTCCACATATTTTTCTGATTACGGAAATTTGCAGAACAGGCAACAGCATTCCCAAATTTTGATCAGTGTCTTCGAGATTATCTTACCCAGACAAAATCCCTGTAGCTTGAATAAATATTGTAGTTAGGGTACAGAAAAGGAATCTTAATTAAGAACCTTTATTGATCTCAGTTTAGAAAGGCGATAAAATGTAATAAGACTCCGGTGAAATAAACTAATACAGCTGGGGTTAAACGTCCTGAATCTTCTGCTGTCGTAAAACTCTAACACATGAACAGATTAAGTCATTATGTAAATTGGTCTTATTTGAATATTCATGATTAGTTTTTGTGATGTTTCTTTTGAAGAAATGATATTGACACAGTTTCAGTAATGGGTTTTACTGCATGGAGATGGGGAGTTCTGTGCCTTTTTTAAGAGTAAAGTGTTTTACTTGTCAAGGAGATGGGCTCTTAAGTACTGCTTTGTGAGGCGTTATGGATGGGAACAGTTCCTGACTTAAGGTCAAGATAGTTTGCTCGGAGTTACCACTGAAAAATCTTTTTTCATATAGTTAATCAAATTTTATTTCTCTTTTATATCTTTACATCTTGTGTTAATGACATTTGTTATTTTAAGTTTAAATTTCAATTAAATAAGGAGGAATTTTAATTGGTAAAGCTTAAGAAAATACACTTAACATTGAGATGGTTAGGATGACTCCAAGATTGAAAATGTGCAATCTTAGAAACATTTATTGCAGAACCCATATTTTCAAGTTTCCAGACTTGCTTTGACTGTATAAGGCAGTTTGACCAAACGTTAATCTACTGTCAAGATTGCACATCTATATATATTAACATTAATGTTAGCTGTTGGTGACTGATGTCATAAGATTTCTATCATTATTTCAGTCCCCTTGGCCTGAGAAGTTTTGTGTGATGAGAGAGAAAGCTACTTCAGTTGTTTAGAAACCAAATGATCTATTACAGCACCAGAAACTCCAGACTCCTTTGAGATGGTTGGCTTTTTTTTCATGAACTCGATCCGCATTGTTTTTCCTCAAGCAGGCCAGATCTTGTCTAAATTGACAGATTTGTTGTGAGACTGAAACAGGTCATCAATATTTCATTTCCGCGTCGCAACAGGAAGCATCCAGGCTGTTCTTGTCTATCACAGATGAAATGCAATGTTTCAAATACTTGTCATGGGAGAGAAATTAACCATTGCTGTTTGTGTGTTGAAATGTTGTTCCGTTGATATGAATGATGTCTGTAGCTTCCTACTTATTTAATGGCCTGGTTAGCTGGGAGCGAGTTGTCAGATGTCTGTAGCTCCCTACTTATATAATAGCCTGGTTAGCTGGGAGCGAGTTGTCAGATGTCTGTAGCTTCCTACTTATATAATGGCCTGGTTAGCTAGGAGTGAGTTGTCAGATGTCTGTAGCGCCCTACTTATATAATGGCCTATTTAGCTAGGAGCGAGTTGTCAGATGTCTGTAGCTTCCTACTTATATAATGGCCTGGTTAGCTAGGAGAGAGTTGTCAGATGTCTGTAGCTCCCTACTTATATAATGGCCTGGTTAGCTGGGAGCGAGTTGTCAGATGTCTGTAGCTCCCTACTTATATAATGGCCTTGTTAGCAAGGAGCGAGTTGTCAAAACAATATTATCTTCAATAAAAAATTGCCTAGTGAAACGGCCAATGTTTGCTCGAAAACCATTGGAAACAAACCTTAGTGTCCTTTATCTTGATCCATTACAGGGAAACGATTAACATCACTTGTGTTCTGACAACTCATGATAAAGCCTGACATCTCATCTTAGTGTTAGTGTTGTAACATGGAGAGTCTCAACACTTTTCTTCTGCATGCATGCCTGAAAACCTATTTTCCTGATGGAATTACCCATATTAATACAAAATGTTCTCAATATATACACTTTCACATTTAAAAATGGTATTTAGACTGAAATTATCAATCTGCTCTATGCTTGCTCAAGGAAGCATGGTTGCTACAGACTGATTTAGAGGGTATGATTGCTCTAGTAGGCATGGTTGTCACACAGACTGATTTAGAGGGTATGATTGCTCTAGAAGACATGGTTGTTACAGACTGATTTAGAGGGGATGATTGCTCTAGAAGACATGGTTGTTACAGACTGATATAGAGGGTATGATTGCTCTAGTAGGCATGGTTGTCACACTGACTGATTTAGAGGGGATGATTGCTCTAGAATACATGGTTGTTACAGACTGATTTAGAGGCTATGATTGCTCTAGATGACATGGTTGATACAGACTGATTTAGAGGGGATGATTGCTCTAGATGACATGGTTGTTACATACTGATTTAGAGGGTATGATGGCTCTAGAAGACATGGTTGTTACACAGACTGATTTAGAGGGTATGATTGATCTAGAAGACATGGTTGTTACAGACTGATTTAGAGGATATGATTGCTCTAGAATACATGGTTGTTACAGACTGATTTAGAGGCTATGATTGCTCTAGATGACATGGTTGATACAGACTGATTTAGAGAGTATGATGGCTCTAGAAGACATGGTTGTTACAGACTGATTTAGAGGGGATGATGGCTCTAGAAGACATGGTTGTTACACAGACTGATTTAGAGTGTATGATTGCTCTAGAAGGTATGGTTGTTACAGACTGATTTAGAGCGTATGATTGCTCTAGAAGACATGGTTGTTACATACTGAATTAGAGGGTATGATTGCTCTAGAATACATGGTTGTTACAGACTGATTTAGAGGCTATGATTGCTCTAGATGACATGGTTGATACAGACTGATTTAGAGGGGATGATTGCTCTAGAATACATGGTTGTTACAGACTGATTTAGAGGCTATGATTGCTCTAGATGACATGGTTGATACAGACTGATTTAGAGGGGATGATTGCTCTAGATGACATGGTTGTTACATACTGATTTAGAGGGTATGATGGCTCTAGAAGAAATAGTTGTTACAGACTGATCTAGAGGGTATGTTTGCTCTAGAAGACATGGTTGTTACAGACTGATTTAGAGGATATGATTGCTCTAGAATACATGGTTGTTACAGACTGATTTAGAGGCTATGATTGCTCTAGATGACATGGTTGATACAGACTGATTTAGAGAGTATGATGGCTCTAGAAGACATGGTTGTTACATACTGATTTAGAGGGTATGATGGCTCTAGAAGACATGGTTGTTACACAGACTGATTTAGAGTGTATGATTGCTCTAGAAGGTATGGTTGTTACAGACTGATTTAGAGGGTATGATGGCTCTAGAAGACATAGTTGTTACAGACTGATCTAGAAGGTATGATTGCTCTAGAAGACATGGTTGATACAGACTGATTTAGAGGGTATGATTGCTCTAGAAGACATGGTTGTTACAGACTGATTTAGAGGGTATGATGGCTCTAGAAGACATGGTTGTTACAGACTGATTTAGAGGATATGATGGCTCTAGAAGACATGGTTGCTACAGACTGATTTAGAGGGTATGATTGCTCTAGAATACATGGTTGTTACAGACTGATTTAGAGGGTATAGTTGCTCTGGAAGACATGGTTGTTACGGACTGATTTAGAGGGTATGATTGCTCTAGAAGACATGGTTGTTACAGACTGATTTAGAGGCTATGATTGCTCTAGAAGGTAAGGATAGTTCTTATAAGTGGAGGGCATGACGTATCTGATGGTGACTTGCCATAGAGTTCTTGTATTTCATATATTACTTAGCATTCATATTCTATATGAATGTTACATTTGTATCTACTGTGTTTTTGACCATATTTGGAATATTATAGTTTCTTTAAAAGTTTAGTCCAAATGAGGTAAACATTATGACTGTAAGGGATGAAGCTATCTTCTGGAATGATTAATGTATCACTTTAACTTGTCCTATATAAAACTGGTATGTCGACATCATTTCAAGAGCATGTTTAAAAAGAAATGCAATTTCACGTTTAAATGAGTTTGATGAGAAAAAGGATTATTTATTTCAGGAATACAGACATTTTCCGAACATATCATTTCATTGTTAGTTGAAGTTGTTCAGTGAATTCACATTTTAAATTTCGGAAAAAGTAATTTCATTATTGGTTAAATTTGTTCAGAAGGTCACTTTTTCGTTTCAAGGAACACCAATACAGAAATTTGGTCGTGAAAAATATCTAATTACTTCTCCTGATTAATGCTACTGTCTTTAACTTCCTCTGTAATATTCCACTACAAAAACCATTTGCTTTCAGCACAAATAGTTCACAGTCTGTTTTAAGAAGCTATTGTACTGATTAATTGTATTTAAATAAATCAGCTGGGTTAATTATTGCCTGTTTGTCTGCTCGTGAAGTGTTAATAGCTTAGGGTATTGTTCCCAATGTCAAGTTCCTCTCGGTCAAGGTCACCCATCAGCTCCATCCCAACTGATGGTTATAGCTATCCAAGTGTCTGTAGGGTTTTTGTATAAATTAGAGTTTTGCGATCTGGTATTAAATTAGGATGTGTATAAGTTATGTGAGTTAAAAACATTACGTTGAGATTATTTCCCTCCATATTAGGACCAAATTAGAATTGTAAAACTCCTCCGAGCACAGTGGTGAGGAGATGGAGCTTTTAGGATCAGTTTTAAGATTACCCAATCAGTCAAGTTTGTGAAATCCACATTTTCCTTCATCAGTACAACTTCATGCAGGTACTTTGAAACCACCATCCAAACTACATAGGTTAATCAATTTATGCAGATAGAAATAATTTATTAAAAAAATCACTCAAAGTAGAAGAGTTATGTAATGTTTAATGTCCTCACTTGCATAAACCGGAAAACTCTACTTTATGTTTTTTAATACCATCTCACTGATTCAGTAAGCTTTGATTATCAAACTGAATTTACAGGAATATTTTTCCAGATTATTCAAACAGATTTTGTCACTGAAATAAAGTTAAGTTACAAATGTTTGGTTTTGATGTAATCACTAAATCACAATGTTGTTTGTTTTCGTTTTATTTCTCAAAACAATTTGGGTGTCTGGACTCGGCGGATTCTTTGGAACCTAGTACAGAGATGCTTTTGCCATGCGATTAGGGCCTTGTATTTATCCAGCAGTTGCATCAGAGAAAGTTTCTGGTCTTACGTATTGAAAAACTGTATCTATTGATATTGTAAAACTCCATTGCTTACAGACATCAAGATGACGGGTGAAATGTTATCCTGTATTGGCGTTGTGTTTTTAGTTTCCCACGATTGTGTATACCGTCAACATTACTGAGAATCAAAGAAAAAGATTTCACATGGGAAATTGAACGCTGAGTTCAAGTATGAATATGATTACAGAATCCATCAATGGATGATCACTTTTGAATGATTTTACTGTGGAATTATTTCTTTGAATAGTAAAAATTACATAATTACTGCAACATGATCAAAACTATGTTGTAAAACTTCCTCCTTAGGGTATATTTCACACACAATTGATCTGATATTCAAAAGCCAGAACACATTGAAATGTTTCGTATTTTGGAAATCAGTATATTGATTTTAAGGTCACTGAGAGTTCAGAAGGGCTAGCTATCCCCTGATATGTGCTATCTAGCAAGGGATTCCCTGAAGGAGTTCACAACTGATGTCCCCAAGATAAGGTTTACATCTGAAGGTCATGCTGATGCAGCTACCATGTTTTTCAGCTATGTGTGCTATATATAAAAAATAGCAATGCAGTTACATCCGCAGAATACATTTTGTGATGATTTTTGAGGACATCATTCTACCAGCTCTTGTTGAATTGGTATGGAGTACATAACACAGATGCGGTATACCTAGAAACTTTCACCCCGGGTGAAACTTAATCTTTCATTGAAAAAAAACCATATAAGCCCAGTGTTAATTTTGTCCTTTACTTGCACTGACTATTTGTATAGTATATGTGAATTAATATTCACTGTCAGAATAAATTAGCCTACATTATGAATAAATTAGCCCACATTATGATCAAATTAGCCCTTATTATAAAAGGCAAAAAGGGTGGAAGTTAAACAGCGGAGAACATTTTGCAGTATATTGTACATCGTAAAATGTACTTTATTTTTGTAAAATTAGGAAAAGCAATTATGATAACTTAGGCTACAAATTTTATTTATTTGTACAATGTCTATAAATATTTGATACTTTTATGCAAATTATTTTGATTCCAGAAACCTTCTGGCATTTTTCAGATAAAAGCATGGATTTGTGTTTGCATGAATTCACTCTTGCTATAAATTTGATTTGCCCTCTGATACTGGTGTTAACTCTTTTGCAGTATGAAACAAATTAGTTCATTTACAGACAGCAAGAAGGTAAAGCTCACTCTATGTTGATGTGGTTCGCGTGCAGGGAAATTTTCTCAGATTTTGCCGTGTTATCTAGAAACATTTGCCTTTTGAAAATGTCCAATCTAAACTTATCGGCTCATTGCTTCCTTAGTGGCCCAGATGTGTATCATTAGAGACTCATTTACTGACGTAAATATTGCCTGCTACTGTATTTCTGTGACAAAAGTGTTAAATTTAAATGCAGGTGTCACTGAAATGACTGGAGTTGCAGAGATTCTTACACACTAAATTGGGGCAAAGATGCAGTGGGGGAGAGGGGGCTTGGGGGGAGAG
>NW_018408044.1:483441-495012 GCF_002113885.1 Mizuhopecten yessoensis
GGGGGGGGTTACTTGGGTAGGAAGATCGGGTGTACCTCAGGGTGAGGGATACTGGATAGTTTAAAAGGAGTGAATTAGCTTTAACTTGAGATTTTTGAGATCAGTAAGTGTAGTTATAACATCTGCAGTAAACATGTAGCTATATTTAGACAAGTTTGTCTGTAATTAATTTGTACGATTTCTGCAGCTGTGTAAATCATTTTCCCCTCCCAGCTGATTACATTTATTTAGATTTTTGACAGTGTTGGCTAATAAGTATTTTTAAAGGATCCTTTACAACTCTCATTGGTAATCCTAGCAACACAAAACTCTTCCACAAGTCTCATAAGTTATCCTAGAAACTTCTCCACAACTTTAATTGTTGCAGCTAGCATCAATTAAAGACCCAATCAACAAAAACCAACAGATCACAACCAACCCTTCCCAACAGACAATAGAAGGTGATAACCTTCAGTAAACCAACCCTTCCCAACAGACAATAGAAGGTAATAACCCTCAGCAAACCAACCCTTCCCAACAGACAAGAGAAGGCAATAACCCTCAGCAAACCAACCCTTCCCAACAGAAAATAGAAGGTTATAACCCTCAGCAAACCAACCCTTCCCAACAGACAATAGAAGGCTATAACCCTCAGCAAACCAACCCCTGCCAACAGACAATAGAAGGCAATAACCTTCAATAAACTAACCCTTCCCAACAGACTATAGAAGGTAATACCCCGCAGCAAACCAACCCTTCCGAACAGACAATAGAGGGTGATAACCTTCAGTAAAATAGCTCTTTCCAACTGACAATAGAATGAAATAACCTACAGCAAACTAACCCTTTCCAACAGACAACAGAAGGTAATAACCTTCAATAAACTTACCCTCCCCAACAGACAATAGAAAGTAATAACCCTCAGCAACCCACCCCTTCCCAACAGACAAGAGAGGGTGATAACCTTCAGAAAACCAACCCTTCCCAACAGACTATAGAAGGTAATACCCCGCAGCAAACCAACCCTTCACAACGGACAACAGAGGGGAATAACTTACAGCAAACCAACCCTTCCCAACAGACAATAGAGGGTGATAACCTTCAGTAAACCAACCCTTCCCAACAGACATGAAATGGCAATAACCTTCAGCAAACCAACCCTTCACAACAGACAAGAGAAGGTAATAACCTTCAATAAACTTACCCTTCACAACAGACAAGAGAAGGCAATAACCTTCAGTAAACCAACCCTTCCCAACAGACAACAGAAGGCAATAACCTTCAGCAAACCAACCCTTCCCAACAGACAATAGAGGGTGATAACCTTTAGTAAACCAACCCTTCCCAACAGACATGAAATGGCAATAACCTTCAGCAAACCAACCCTTCACAACAGACAATAGAAGGCAATAACCTTCAGTAAACCAACCCTTCACAACGGACAACAGAGGGGAATAACTTACAGCAAACCAACCCTTTCCAACAGACAAGAGAAGGTGATAACCTTCAGTAAAATAACTCTTTCCAACTGACAATAGAATGTAATAACCTACAGCAAACTAACCCTTTCCAACAGACAACAGAAGGCAATAACCTTCAGCAAACCAACCCTTCCCAACAGACAAGAGAAGGCAATAACATTCAGTAAACCAACCCTTCACAACAGACAAGAGAAGGCAATAACCTTTACCCTTCACAACAGACAAGAGAAGGCGATAACCCTCAGCAAACCAACACTTTCCAAAAAACAAGAGATTTGAATAACCCTTAGCAACCAACCATTCCCAGCACACAGTCCTGTGACAGATGCACAATTAAGTCAGAGAGTATGACAGATACATAAAGGCGTCTATCATGTTTTAATCATAGATGTATTTTAGAGATGTTTTTGCACTTATGAATATTTTCATGAATCTTTTACAAGCATTTCATAGAAGTATGCAATTTGAATAGAAATAAAGAAAATTTTATCTTGGCTTACTCAGAACAATGTAGAATACAAGGTATTGTTGGAAGGTACATATCAATGGGTTAATTCCTCGGGAATATTTCACTTTATTTTGCTGCTCCTTCCAACAAAAGGTTTGTTTGTTGTTTCCAAAATCTATGAATTATAATGTTAACTGTCCAAACGATGATTACGTTGTCAGACACGTTATCTTATGTAAGAGGTTTCAATAGATAAAGGAGATGAAAGGTTATGTACTGCATGGAATACAAATTCTTTAAATATAAAAAATCACATGACGCAACAATAGTTAAACATGGTTTTGACTTGGGTAGCAATGTTATAATTTATTATACATTTTATTAGTGTTAGAGTTTCAGAATTCCTTGAATGTTAATAATTTATGTATTCTTTTGTACATTTCTACTGTATCATCATTCAATTAATACAGATCAAATGTCTAAAACTTGGTAGAGGAGATGATTTCCATAAGGTAGCATACATCCTTTAACCACTGTAGACCATAATGGATTCATCCAGATCATTGCATGGTAGAGTCTACTGAAGTTATATAGGGATGAAAGGGTTACCAATCTTGTTGAGTTGAATTGAGTAAATTGTGTCGTGTTGAGTTATAGAACAGTCGACCAATTGTTGTTTTCTAGGATTTATGCCAGATAATATCACTTAGTATTACAATCATCCTACGGACATCAGACGGTGAATAAAACGGCATCCCAATGCTAGGTTTGTCACGGTATTTAAGTGGAAGGTCTGGGTCACAATGGTATGTCTGCTGTATATAGGGGAGATGGCTGTTTTGATAATTTTGTCCAGTGTTTCATATGTGTGTCCAATGGAGAGAACAAATGGCAGGTCTGCTAGTATCAGGAAGTTACTGCTATTAAGTGTCTGGAGGATAAAGACCAGTGGGGAAAGGGGGAGGGGCTTACAGATATTGTATCAAGAGTTTGTAGGATAAAGATCCCATATGAAGTGTTCGACAGATACAGATTTTGTATCAACTGTAAGAAGGATTGTGAGATACTGACGACATATCCGGACCTAACCGGAGAGTGAGCTGGAGAGATAAAGACCCCTAGAGTTTAACAGATTGGGACAATACTTCAAGTGTTTCCAGGAAATAAACACAGTATTATAGAGATTGAGCTGGAGAGATAAAGACCCCTAGAGTTTAACAGATTGGGACAATACTTCAAGTGTTTCCAGGAAATAAACACAGTATTATAGAGATTGAGCTGGAGAGATAAAGACCCCTAGAGTTTAACAGATTGGGACAATACTTCAAGTGTTTCCAGGAAATAAACACAGTATTATAGAGATTGAGCTGGAGAGATAAAGACCCCTAGAGTTTAACAGATTGGGACAATACTTCAAGTGTTTCCAGGAAATAAACACAGTATTATAGAGATTGAGCTGGAGAGATAAAGACCCCTAGAGTTTAACAGATTGGGACAATACTTCAAGTGTTTCCGGGAAATAGACACAGTATTATAAGAGACAGAAACCCAAAATATAAATAACATTGAACTAAGATCTAAAGGGACAAAGACTTATATCAAGATTTGGGTGATACCCCATTTAAAATACTGATTATCGAGTGGTTAATCTTACTGGCTATAATCACTAGCCCTCCACCACTGGGTCGCAGGTTCAAGACCTAAATGGGGCAGTCCTCGGGTACAGACCACAGGTTGATGGTTTTCCCGGGGCACTCTGGTTTTCCTCCACCACTAAAACCTGGTATATCTTTAAATGACCGTAACTGTTAATAGGACGTAAAACACACACAAACCAAACCTTTTACTCTTCAGTGAGTTTCATTTGGTGCATTCAGTTTGTTTCACATCCCGTATTATTGGTGTCTGGCCAAATACAGCTTTACTGTTCGTAGGCGGTTAAGCAATTAACTAACTAACAAAAGTGATTGGTGCTTGTATTCTTTGCCCCGTAAAACATAATTGTCTATGTACGAGTCAGACAGGCCAGAATCATAGATTCTCTGTCTGTAAGAGTCCACGTCTGAAGGGGACAAGAGTTTAACGTATCTCGTTGGAATATTGGATGGTATGAGTTGTTCGTGTCCCGTCAACTTTTGATATCAAGTCGACCTGACATTGCTGATCTGAATGTTGTCAAAGTATACTTCGCATCATCATAATTCCAGACGATAAATAGCACTAACTGATGTGGCCAGCTTTATATCGACTCGCACCTCAGAATTACTGAGTGTATCACAATGTTCGGCCAACATGATAGATACTCCATCTCTTAGATTTATTGATCACCTGTAGTATTACCTCTTTATATTAATATCCTCAGCTTTCCCAGGCTTTCTCAGGAAATCTTGAGAAATAGGATACATTGTCAGTTAAATTGGCCTTTTCGTCTGTATTTCTGGTGCCACGTGTCCAGGACTGTCAAAGTATTTTAAGAGTCCTGTTTATGGTGACATGTCTGTCGGTCAAATTGATGTTTAAAATCTGCTAGTTTAATTTATCCCAAGGCTTGGGGTGGGGTTTCAGAATTTCCGAAGCCTATAGGAAATCCTGCTTGAAAAATGTTTTAGATATACATGGTATATTGATAATGATATTTAAACAATTGTTACGTATTTGACTCAAAACTTTTTAAATTTAAAGAGTCCAAATGAGATTTCCCCTTAATATCACCATACTGAGTTATGGTTTTACATACTCAGTAAGTGAACACTTGTGTTAAAGCATCAAAGTCCAACATTGGAGTCGTGAAATAAAACAAATGCAGAGTTTTTGTGAGGGTTCATGTTGTCTTTCAGTTTCCTTCGGTGTCGGCTCAGTTTCTGTCGAGTTGTCTGCATTGATGTTGTTATGTATATATTTTTTCAATTTACTTCATGCTACTATTCATGATCTAGTTAGAACACCAACCAAGTAAAATTTCCAATTCTAAGATTATATAATGGAAAAGGAATTACATAGACTGATACAGACTAGCTGATAATACGAAGGTGATCATTAAGGCATATTGGAACTGTGCCTCGTATCAAATTGGTTTTGTTGCTAATTGGCAAACTTAATGTTTGAGATTCTGTTACCGTTTATAATCCAAGCTACAGATAAACTATAATGATGAAAGTCGCAGAGCAGTCCTGAACGGTGGAAGTGAAATTAGTGAACTGCATATATATGGTGATGGTTTAGTGTTTCAGGTTATATGTTCATTCCTTGTGTATCGTACAGTATTTTGGAAACTTGTTTCTGGATTTTCTATTTGTTGATTTGAATGAATCTATAAAAACATTTTACAAAGCATTTTACATCAGAATGTCCAATTCCGTACTTCATACTCAGGTCCAATCAGATCAGACTATCTATATGAATTTCCAAAAAAAAAAAAATGTTGTATTATTATGTTAAAAGTTTATCATATGGATGAAGATCTAGTTAAATATGGGATTATAATTTAAATATCTTGTGTTTGCTTCTCATTAGTAGCCAAAATAATTACCCTTTGTATATATATTAATCGTTTTTATTTCTCTTGTTGGAAGATCCATTGACCAATGAAATTGGTTTAATAATTCAATTGATGCTGTGTTAAGATTGAAAGATGCTAATGATTTTTATCACCTTCTTATTGAATACTTATTTGACAAACCATGAAATTGTCTTCTCCAAAATGCACAAATATTTCGTTGTTTTCATGTTTGGACCCCAATTTCAAAAAAACAGACTGATTTATTACAAGGTCTGTGATTGGCTGGTGAAGTAAGAGTGCAGCATGACCTGAAAATGACTCCTGATTGGATACTAAATCAATCAATAAAACATTAAAGTTGTTAGATACCATGAGATAATTTATAAAAAATTGAGACATTAAGTTGTGTTTGCTGTACAACCTAGCCCGCGACTGTAATTTCGATAGTTAACTACCGTACATTGACAGATAGGATGATTTACCACAGATGTCATGTGATGTCATTCAAACACAGTGGTGTGTCTTTCCCAAGATTAAAACACACAGAAAACACCTGGGTCTTCTCTCTAATCATACCAGCTTCTTATTTCAAAAAATTACCAATCAAAATTTTCTATTGATTGGATTTTTTCAGAACTGTTTGAAGCATCACTTGTAGGGTGATTGAGGAGGTTTCTTTAACGTACGTGTTATGTAATACACAGCAGGGGCAACTGTACCTTTACCTCCGTACCGCTCTCAATATTATAATACTTTGATTGACTTTTACTTGCTGCACGTATTACTTGTTCAATATTTTATAAACGTCTTGAAATTACGAACACCTCAGACTGAGCAATCAGGATGATATCAAAGGTGACAACACAAGTACTAAATTATCTTTTTGATACAGAAAGCTCTAAAGTTATATTAACCAAAACGAACAAAATCTTCACCTAGGGAATTGTATGGTGATAGTTCAGAATTACTTCTGTAACAATATTTTATAACATAAAAGTAGATTTTAAATCACAAAATTTTGTTCAAAACTATAGAAAGGCAATGCGAGGTGATAGAATTTAATAATTAAGAGTTGTAATCACAGATTTCAAGTCTTGTTGACCCATATGGTAAAGTACTGGATTGTTGTGCTTAAGAAGTAACTATACATACACAGTGACTTGAATATTATAGAGCTGATCATTTTCACGGGGATGATATTTTAAGGATTTCACTGTAGATGAATATGATATCAAAAAATTTGATACTTAAAATTATATCACTTTTAAAAATGTACAACCATTGAAATATTGGCAGCCATCTTTATTATTAGAATTCACTGTGACTGTGGACGCATGTGATGCCTTTTAGGACCTGGTATGAGTACTATCACGTTAGCACTGCATAATGTATATTTCAATACTCAAACGTTATTGAAAGAACCAGTTAAAAAAAAATACACATTCAAAATATTGAATATTGATAACATGGAAATTGGATTTCAAGATTTGTGTTTTAAAACACCAGCTATGTGATATTTTAGATTTAGGTCAATCCTCATCAGGTACAGTTTAATTAGTCTTATTAGGTTTGATTTCGGGTAGGTCTGAGACACCATCGGGGCCTGCAGGATAGTTGACCAATGAAGATCATTCGCAACTGTCGCTGTTTGAGGTGACTGGGATATGATGGTAAGGACTTGTGGTGAACGCTGCTGTGATCGGTCCCGTATCTTCGGTCCCGTATCCTGCTAGCGTGTCCTTGGGATCGGGAAGGAGGCTTAATGGACATTGTCTGATGCAGCAAGAATTTCATTACCAGTCTAACAAAATAAATAGGACACTCATATAAGTAATGATATAAAAAAAAAATAATAACATCTTCATACTAAGTAATGATAACAACGAAATAACGTTTCAATTTAGTATATAATGACAAAAGTAAATAAGATTTTATTTCGGTACGTATGCGTAACAACCGAATCTTAAGTCAATTTTGTTTTGTAAGTAATGACGAGCAAGATAGGATTAGGGACTGAGTAACGGTAACAAAGATAGATTTTGTTGTTTACTGGCGGTGTTGACAGATTGTCACAAAGCCATGCCACGACAGTGTTCTTCATTTTACGTTGGTTCCGTGGTCGTCGCTGGTACTGGCAGAAGTGGAAAGGTCATTTGGAATCAAATTTGTCCTCATCAATAGGTGTAACTAGGAAATGAGTTTTTTGAGAGCTCACGGAACATCGCCTGTAGGTGGGTCTGTAATTACACAGATTTAATAGCTGTTGGAACATGTGGTGTGAAAAGGACCGTCATTTACTGTTGGAGTTTGGTGTCATTCTGGTGTCTGTCGCTGACATATCTATCAGTTTGTTTCTGTCTGAGGTTGTAGACTGGAAACTGGTTAGTCTGGACTCTTTCTGTGTACTCTGGAACCTTGTTCGTCTGAACACTCAGGTTTCTGTGTACTCTGGAACCTTGTTCGTCTGAACACTCAGGTTTTCGGTGTACTATGGAACCTTGTTCGTCTAAACACTCAGATTTCTGTGTACTCTGGAACCTTGTTCGTCTGAACACTCAGGTTTCTGTGTACTATGGAACCTTGTTCGTCTGAACACTCAGGTTTATTTTCACACTGCTGTTGATACAAGACACTTTCCAGGTGTCAGAGTTCACCTGACAAACTTTGGTAGGAGGAGCCTCGGTGGGGGGTTCCATGTAGAAAATATTGTTATGACATGGCAGCAATAAATTACTCATGCCTTACTTTTACAAGTAGCAGCAATTTGATCTACAGTTCTTTGACAGAGTGTTATGTTCTTGTCCCCAGATGCGGGTCAAGCTGCCGTTCCTGTAAATGTGACCAATTTTGCGGTGATCATCGTAGAGCTTTGTATGGGTTGATGTATTTGTATAATGCTCTTGTGTGATATTAATGCCAGAAAGTCCTACTCACTGTCCAGTCCAATCACCATAGCAACGCCTGACCAGTTTGGCCTGAATCCTAGAAATTCCTCGTGCCCTCCCACGGGACTAATATCAGGCTTCATATTTTGTCCTGGTAAATTGGGTGGCAGTGATTTTGACCAGAGAAGATGACAAGTATTGACTGATCAGAGTCAGAAGTCAATGGTCAGTGTCTTTCATCATTGTAGGACGGCGACATCATGTTGGCCTTGGTTGGTTGTGCTATATTACAGAGTCTTGCTCAGCGGTTGTATTTTTTTCATTATCATTTTTCTTTTCCCCTTCTTTCCATTGTTGCCCCATTATCTACTTTCTTTTTAAGACTTCCTATTACTTAGTTCATTTTATTCTCTACATTTTCTTCTTTTTAAAAAAATAGTTTTGTGGTGTTTTTTTTCCTTTCCGTCGTCTGTTTTTAGGTCACCAGGGGTGAGTTTTACTAAGCAACTTAAGTTACGATTTTATCGTAACCTTAACTTACGTTAAATCTCCGTCTTACTAAACTCTGTATCTTAAGTTACACGTAAAAAACCATCGTAACTTACGACAGCTTAGGGGCTACCCTAACTTACGATTTTGTCTTAAGTAATGAACTTTCTTAACTCAAATGGATTTATTTAGCGCTACAGGTTTCTTTGACGGGTGGCTTGTGAACGACATCAAAGATCTCACTTCATCCCAGCCCATATGTTGTTGGATGATTTCTTCGCTTTTCTAAAGTACGGTATTTAAACAGACACAATTGCATTTTAATTTTGTCTTCTTTTTTTTAAACGAAATTTGTTGCCATAATCCTTAGCTCCTGCTACAACAATTAATAATACTACGAGAGATAAAAAAAGGTAAATGTATCGAGGCATAAAAAGAAAAGGAAATGTAGATACAGTTCTCCGTGTTTGTTTTTAGGGGTCTTTAAACTGATATTGATAATCATCATATGAGAATATGTTCAAACCAATCATATAAAATTAGTAATTGATTCACTGAAACCATAATACAATTACAAGTTTACAATTTTTCTCGGTTATATTTAAAAGATAAAGTTAGTGCAGGCAAATTCGCCATGCACTCAAATCGCCACCCGGTGACGTAATTGTGTCATATCACGTCATATTTACAGAAGATGTGACGTAAATAACGTCACTGGAATCATCAGCACAGGCACAGCTTTTAAACATTTTGACAAGAAGCGGTATAAGAAGAAAAAAACAATATTATTAATTTAAACAGTTATAAAATCGCTTGTAACATGACGACGATCTAAAACATTTGGTCTGGACATCTCGTCAACTAATACGATCAATCTTACACGTACAAATTGTGGTAACATACTCTACACAGAGGAGAGGAAACAAGGGACACTTTTTTGTTGAAATGAATAAATAAATAGATAAATAAATAAATAAAAGGACATACTGTAGCAGTACAGTAAAGAAAGACCATAATGATGTTAAGGTTCAAGTAACATCTTCTACACAGCAGGCACAATAATATGTTTCTTTTTTTAATAATCTGAATATATTTATGACGGTTGATATTACAACTGTGTAAGTATTTAGGAGCTATATGGTACACAAACCATACGTGAGAAGGATGGTAAATCGGTACACATTTTTGATAAAAACCTTTTTATATTTCTGGATCCAATTACCTACAAAAACACACAAGACTAGCTAGTTTACTTTGATATGATTCAGACAGTAATCACGCCAGTTATCTAGCTTTCCTTCAAATGATAGTTTCTATAGTATATGTCAGCAATGTGCGAATCCGCTGACTGGTCAGCAATCAAGAACCGCGGTTAGAATCCTGTGCGTAGAACATCTCTCAATTAATCAAAGGATACCACGTGCACCGTCACGTTCAATGAAGCATTGCAAAAAATAGTATAATCAGCTCTTTTCTAATCGTGGCAAAAGTACCTGTAACGTTGACCTTAAAGGACTTAAAGAAAAAACAATATTGTTGAAATATTGTTTGATTTTAATCATGGACTTAAATGACTGCATGTATATTCCACTACGTACATTGTATACATTATTACGGTAGTTAACTGAATTGTGCCTGAATGATAGAAGTGGCAAATCAAACTGGCGTGGAAATGTTTTTCGTTATTTTTGTTCTTAAAACAAATGAAACAGCAGTTTCCGACGCTGCCGTGAATTGTTGTTGTTGGTTGATTGTATTAAAAAAAATAACGATCTTACATAAACAGCATTTCAACTATCACAACCTAGAAAAGTTATTTTTATTTCAATGTTAATCATTGTTAAACACACACATTTGGAGCTGTTTGTATCAAACATTGAGCAAACCACGGAATGACTGACGTCACAAATGTTGCTGCGTGACGTCATTCAGGCGTGTTTACAACAATGTTTATTTAAAGACATTTCAGTAAAATCTTCTGTATTGGTGAACGTCGGCATTTTGATACTTTGCATTCTATATTCGGACGAATTATTAGCTGAAACCATTTCTAATGTGACGAATTTGCCTTCACTAACATAAGCATGAGCTTAGACACAATTTAATTGTACAGAACCGCGATTCTTACATCAGTGGCGGATCCAGAGGGGTTTTTTGGGCTTCAGATCCCCCTTCACCACGAGACGTATATATACTACACTTCTACAATCTGCATATCTCTGCCCTAACCCTTCCCAGTAGGGCGGGGGTAATCACAAGAACATTTCTTTCGATTTTGTTGTTGTTGTTTATCTGAGTTGAAGTGAATATGAATGTATGAAAGAAACCCCCTCTTTTCACATCTATTTCTAATGTAGCGGCATCAATGACGTGACCTACGTATACGTCAAATGTAGGCATGCTGCCAATCTTGGCAAAAAAAGGCGAAACTGGCGACTGCGCTTGCGTGGTGTTTGTTACTAAGATGAATCCTACCTTCAACACAAGAGAGTTCCGAAATCGTAACTTACGAAATCTTCGTAAGTTAAGTTTACGACGAAACTTACGAACGCTTTAGTAAAACAGACACTTCGTAACTTAAGTTTATACTTACGAAATTCGTAAGTTGGATTTTTTTGCGTAACTTAAGTTGCTTAGTAAAACTCACCCCTGAGCTTTAGCTCAAGTGACCTATTGCTATCCGTTTTCGTCCGTCGTCGTCCGTCGTCCGTCGTCCGTTAACATTTTACATTTCAAACTTAAAGTCAAGTTCTGCTGGGCCGATTGAACTGAAAGTTGGTAGGAATGATC
>NW_018408044.1:495773-562383 GCF_002113885.1 Mizuhopecten yessoensis
AAACTTTGTAGGAATGATCGAATCATGGTCCTGACAAAGTGTTGTTATTTTTCGGGTCAATCAGAAATACAATTTGGCTGCCATGGCCGCTATTTTGCTACTAACTCAAAATTGGTCTAGGAAGATCAACTCATGGTCCTGACAAAGTTAAGTTAACATTATACTATTTTTTACTCAAATTGGTACATATTTCAACAACAAAAATAAATACTGTAGACTCAGGTGACCGTTTAGGCCCATGGGCCTCTTGTTTTCTTTTTCCTTTCGTTTGACGTTTTTGAGTTCCTTCTTATAACCTTCCTCATTTCTTCTTGATGCTCTTTTAGTCATCCTTTTCCTTGCTTTCCCTACTTCTTACCTTAATGGTTTGTATATCATGTTATGCTATATATTCCGAGGCAAACTCTCAGATTTGTGCTTAGCTATCTCCCTTTGAAGAACATTGAACTGATCATATACCATAACGCATGATCCCTTAATTAGTCTTAGAGTTGTCTTATTTCGAACAAAAAAATATGTTTCTAAGTCTATTCAAGATTTTTTAAGACTATTAAAAGATTAAAATGGACCAGAGTTGATAAAGAAAAAAGTCTAGGAATACAGGATAACAACTGCAGCTGTCAAGCCCAGGGTTCTTAATCAAAGCATTGAAGCATTATGGTAGCTCGGCCCTCTTCCATCTTGAGTCAGACCTGTATGACTTTAAACATTGAAATATGCTTTTCACAGCCCACTATGGTAATTGGTGTGATTCCTTTTGAAAGGATCGACACACTATAAATGTGTTGTATATTAGAATCAAACACATCTTATCATTTCCCTGTCCAAAATATCCGAAATATTGATTCCGGTCACCTCACTGTCACTATCGGTCTGCAAGGTTTTTCCCATTTTCATAGCTTTGACACCTGTAATGATGTGAGCAGTCTAGACATTATATTTGCATACCTAATTAACTCTAGGGT
Source organism: Mizuhopecten yessoensis (assembly GCF_002113885.1). Taxonomy (NCBI): domain Eukaryota; kingdom Metazoa; phylum Mollusca; class Bivalvia; order Pectinida; family Pectinidae; genus Mizuhopecten; species Mizuhopecten yessoensis. The sequence goes on from NW_018408044.1 coordinate 496,739, forward strand.
GGGGGTGGGGTTGTATTCCCCTCACTTATATATATACACTTTGATTGATTAAGGTTCTCTGTCAGTCATCTCATAACTCTACCACACACATGCCAGACTCCAATAGCAAGCACCTTCATTTATCTTGAACAAAATCAGTGTCTTTCAATTTATATTACTGCTTGCAACATGAAAATGTTCCTTATATTTTAACCATAACCTGTGTTTCATTACTCCCATCCATGTAATTAACAGCAGTGGCAGTGATGAACATACTTGTTTTATAACACATGACATGGCTGGAAGCATTTCATTGGTTGAAAAATGATGTCACAAAGCTTATTATAAAGGTGCATTGTGACATGATGACTTACAGAGATTTGTTCTCGGTTGGAAACGTGTGTGAGTTTTGTTCTCAGTGGTAAACTTGTTTGAGATTTGTTCTCAGTGGTAAACTTGTGTGAGATTTGTTCTCAATGGAAAACTTGTGTGAGATTTGTTCTCAGTGGTAAACTTGTGTGAGTTAAATTATTGTTTTCCCTTGCTCTAATCAGAATGTTCAGGTAAAAACTACCTGAACTGATCTGACATGGAGAACTTATTGGGTCACCTGCCAGACCACATCAGTTATCTCAGGGTACTCTGGTTTCTGCCCGTGTAGGTTATCTCCGTCAGGGTACTCTGGTTTCTGCCCGCGTAGGTTATCTCAGGGTACTGATCTGGTTTCCTCTCACATTAAATCCCTGTCTGTATGTTTCCAACTACAGTGATTATCATACGTTGGAATGACTTGTTCCATAATTTTCATAAAATAAATATAGTTTATATATAAACTACCAGTGTCCATTTATTGGGAACCTATATAAATAACTAGATAGATAAATGTGATAGCTTCCAGCACTCAATAATTAATTCGGTGGTCGGGTGGTGCAGTGGATAGCGCTATTGCCTTTCACCAATATGGGGTCACCTGCCAGACCATGATACGTGGGTTTTCTCCTTTTACTCCGGTTTGTGGCCCTCCCAAAATAAGACCCCACCCCCGCTAGCTAACATCCGGGCCAAAAAGAGTGAATAATATAAGTTGAAATAACTTGTTTCATAATTGTTATTAAATAAATAAAGGTTATATCAATAATTAATTCTATCACGTAAGCATGATGACTGCCACTGTTGTAGAACCTCTACCACTAGCTTTAGTCTGGTCATTATATGGAAACTGGTCATCAGTTTTGGACAAACCATAAAACCTGTCTATTTATAGATGTACCATTAACATAAACTATGTTCCACAACACTACAGACTCCTGATCACATTATGCCAACAATTGATTGACTCAAAGATTTTCTTTATCACTTTATATCTCATTAATAAAAACATAACAGCTCATTTACAGGGTGTTGCCAAGTGTGTGGCATTTAGTAAACAAACAAGTCTTTATAATTTAATGGCCAGCTGTCAAAGTTGTGATCAAAGGTTCTTTTTCAAAATGAATTTATTAAAAAAAAAAATCATTGCTAAAAGTTTTAAAGAAAAGTTACAATACTACAAAGGACAATACTATTGATGTTATTTTGTGTATTTAATTTCACAAAAAATCTTCTTTACATGCAAAAGTCCTTTATAGTCATGTGATATTTACCTGTACCTGGCATGAATTCTACAGGTGCGTATGGTACAGGTGTAGTATCAGTTAAACTGGTACCATATATAAAACAGATGTTGCAATGTCACCTGAAGCTATAAAAACATTAATTTACGACACTGATTAATTTCATGCAATGCATGGTGTGCAGAATTTTGCGATAAAATGACCTGAAATATTTGAGATATCAAATAAACCGAACCACCATCCGTAGTGTGGGACCTCCTAGCTGTGATGCAAAAATGATACTAGAAAAGGAAATTTCAAATATATTTTGGGATAAAAATGCTTCTGATGTATTGGTTAGCTGAATGTTAAGACATGTTACCTAAACAACATATTTAACAGGTGGATGTTACCTGTATAAGTATCAGGTGTACTCTATTACATGGACTAGGTGGCATGCTAACTCAGCATGCAATAGTTGGGCTCACATATAATTAAAACCAAATTAATATCCTTGAAAATGTATGGGAAATAAGAAAGACAGGTTTATGAAATATGTATCATACCCAACAGGTGTTCCCAATGTAAGTAAATATAGGTGAAATATAAGCTAATCTAATTATAGATAGGGTGAAAGTCACCTGAAGGAGTAACCTGATATGTCAGCCTCCGAGTAGGTCACCTCAGTCTGACTGGGACTGTAGATACAGGGCTGTCATACATGTTAACCCATTCATCCCTAAAGTCCCATTTGAACCTTACCAAGTCAAAGACTGGGCAAGTCCAGTTTAAATCTGTAGGGGTGAATGAGTGAAAAGGCTCGGTCATAGTTATACAGAGGGTCTGGAACCTGCAGCACTCTTTGGTAAGGAGACTAATGGGCAACAGGACACAGGAGGACAGAGGTAAAGGTATGATGTAGGATACTATAAGTTGTACCTATGCTACAGAGGTTTGTGTGATTGTTCTTAATGCCTTTTGATTTAAACTTATTTATGCAGGAGGGGATGGACACATTAATTTGCTAGCATTGTCTGTTAAAAACACTGACCAGTTCATCGGTTTTCTAAAAAAGAATCTCCCAGACAATTTATTTTAAAGCTTGCATTATCACAGTTGAATATCAATTTGTACACACCTACTTTCAAAATGTTCCTGTGCATGCACAATTATATCTTTATGTTATTTATCAACTTATAGAATTGATCAGTTTATCAACTTATAGAATTGATCATTTTATCAACTTATAGAATTGATCAGGTGCTACGATAGCAGTTAAAAAGATAACAAAACTTCAGCGACAAAAACTTTTGTTAAGATGAAGTCGTACTGAGCCAGCTATTCAAGAAAATGAATTATTTCTTGTTTGATAAAAATATTCTTTTCAATACACATGTAATGATCACACCACTTTGATTGTACATGTAGTACAAATTTTACCCAATTATCTACACATATAACGTGACATAATTAGGGAATTAAGTGATGATCATGTGCTTATTACAATGCTACATAACCTTAATGACGTACGATAATTAGCGGATTAGTCACACATATGCCCGACCTACCCCAATCATTGTCATCAGCTGTTGTCGATAGGGCGCTATAGTTATAGCACAGATCGCTCCAGGAAACACAGATCTAGATCCGATAGTGATCATTATTTTTTCGTTGATGAATACTGGATATTGATTATGTTCGGCTAGAATTGATAGGTACGGCGGGCTCCTGACATTACTTGGTGATCGGGGACGAATCTGCCAGCCAGGGTGCTAACTCACTGTACCTGTACCGTGATGAACAAGCAGCTACCTTGGTAACTTAATGTGGTAGTAAAAAAGGTTCAGGACAGGTATGTCAAGTCTCAATCATGTTTCATTTCTGTATGGAAAGATTTTTCAACAAGAAGGAGAGAAGATTTCTATGCTGATTTTTTTGGGAACCTTTTTTTGGTAGAAAATTGAATGCTAGTAGTTTTCTTCCTATTTAAATGGATTATAAATGAATAGTTTGTGAAAAAAGAAATCAATAATTAAGTATCACCACTGTGTAGAAAAATGCCTAAATTCTGTGGAAACTGTGTTAACTACGAACTGAATCAAGCTTAATAACAACACCTGTTATTGGAAAATTTAAGCTGCAGACAAATTGTGAGAATTTTATGCAAGAAGGGAATATGTGGTGTGTTTGATTCATCAATTTGGGAAATGGATTTCATACAGTGGTGTGTAATATATCACGGACGATTGCATTGTTGACTGTATTCTAGAACGCTGGGGAGGTTTCAGCGTGGTGTATGGCTGTGGATGGTACTGACAACTGTATTATGATAGTGAGAATATGTCCCTGTGTTATAGTGCTGACGATTATAAGGTTTGGAATGCCAGTTTCAATTTGTATATGATGACAATAAAATTCAGACTAATTAGCCGTTTTATTGTAGATGGAAAAGTTTTGGAGATGACTTTGAAAGGGAAATTTATATGCAAAGTTGTTCCGGGCTGAAAGGACTCCCTCAGGAAGAAGGGTGTAATTCAACGGCAATAGAATTATCCAATTTGTAATCGTCAGTTGGGGGAGCGGAGAAAAGTGTTAGTTTGTCATTAATGAAACAAAAATCTTTGTTAATAACTTGACAAAATATGTTGTGTGCAAGAGTTCTGTTGTACTTCTGAGTTGTTCTCGGAGATTGCTTTATACATTTATTGCCATTATAGAATGGAAATATGTTGGTTTCCTCAGAGATTTATTGTGTTTCACAAGAGTGTAGCCCGAGTCAAGATGAAGGGGAACAAATAATCATGTTTCCCTGTTGCCCTTGTGTAATAAACAAATAATCCTGTTTCCCTGTTGCAAGGGCAATACATCTTTACTGTACTGAAGTAAAAGGGAAAACAGCCTTGCATCAATTAACATCATCAATCTGTGGCAACACTGTGCTTGTCTAATTCTTTCTCAAAAATCCTCAGTATGAAAAGCGATTGTTCCTGATTTTATGTTGCGTCAAAACAAGATTAAATTGGAATACAACAGTTCACTCTGTCACGTGATTCACTACTGAAAGGCTCAGACTAGGGCCTACATTACAGGGATCAGATTCCAGACTGAGGTGAGGTAAACATGATGTTAATTAATCACAAAGATAGTGCAATTACATACCATGTAATGTAGTTCACGTATAAGAACATTCTCCTTTGTTTTAATACTTCTTTGTGGACAGTCAATTATTTTTCCCATTTTCTGTGAACTTAAGGTTGAAGCAGATCTTTTTTGGGAGTGAAGGCCTCTAATTACCACAGATCTTTTATTGGGAGTGAAGGCCTCTAATTACCACAGATCTTTTATTGGGAGTGAAGCCGACTAATTACCACAGGTCTTTTATTGGGAGTGAAGGCCTCTAATTACCACAGATCTTTTATTGGGAGTGAAGGCCTCTGATTACCACAGATCTTTTATTGGGAGTGAAGGCCTCTAATTACCACAGATCTTTTATTGGGAGTGAAGGCCTCTAATTACCACAGATCTTTTCCAGTGAAGACCTATAATTACCACAGATCTTTTATTGGGAGTGAAAGCCCCTAATTACCAAAGATCTTTTATTGGGAGTGAAGGCCTCTAATTACCACAGATCATTATTGTATTCGTGTCTCACAAACTAGGTAAATCTTGGTCACAAACAAGTCAAGCAACATATCTCTTGAAAAGATTCATTTAGAAATGACTGCAGAAATTCATTTTAAAATCATTTAAAAAAAGAGGTGTCATCATTTCATTTCTGTTAGTGTTTTCTCCCCGGGGAAATTTATAATCTGTATATGGCTTGACTCTCCATTAAATAAGTGAGCAGCGTTAATCGGCAGTCCTATATGTCATATGATCACAGTTCTCACCAATGAAAGACCATTGTTCAACCAGAGGAAACATTTCACTGACAGTAACAGCTGAACGCCGTACCTAGGAGGCCATGTAAATGGGCCAATTTAAATCTGCAGTAAGCCGATTATATTGAATAAAAGAATTCAGAAAAATAAAAATCAATATCTAACAAAGAAGGAATTTAAATTCTCTAATGAGCATCTAGAGACTGAATCTTTTGATGTAAGACAGCAGAGATAGAATACATTGGTGGGATCTTCCGTTTGTGAGTGTTAAGTTGTCCTTGGTGCAAACACAATCCAAACTATCTGTGCCTTCAATAAATGAGAAATCAATTCACATAAGATTTGAAGATTTGATCATTTTAGACTGATGATTCATAATACTGGTACCTTTCACAGAAATTAATGTTTAGGCTAGAAATAGGATAAGATCTGTACTGTAGTGATGTGATGGGTCTTTCCATTCCACAGTGGGGATGCAGCCATCTTTCTCTTCTGTAGAGGTAGGGGGTCACAATGGTGCAGTGGTAAGCGTTAATCAGAAGTGTTGGGTGGTGCAGTGGTATAGGGGAGTGGTGAAGGGGTCAAAGAAGTGTTGGGTGGTGCAGTGGTGAAGGGGTCAAAGCAGTATAGGGTGGTTAGGTGGTGCAGTGGTATAGGGGTCGAAGAAGTGTTGTGTGGTGCAGTGGTGAAGGGGTCAAAGAAGTGTTGGGTGGTGCAGTGGTGAAGGGGTCAAAGAAGTATAGGGTGGTTAGGTGGTGCAGTGGTATAGGGGTCGAAGAAGTGTTGGGTGGTGCAGTGGTGAAGGGGTCAAAGAAGTGTTGGGTGGTGCAGTGGTATAGGGGTCGAAGAAGTGTTGGGTGGTGCAGTGGTATAGGGGTCGAAGAAGTATTGGGTGGTTAGGTGGTGCAGTGGTACAGGGGTCGAAGAAGTGTTGGGTGGTGCAGTGGTGAAGGGGTCAAAGAAGTGTTGGGGGGTGCAGTGGTATAGGGGTCGAAGAAGTGGTATAGGGGTCGAAGAAATCTTGGGTGGTGCAGTGGTACAGGGGTCGAGGAAATGTTGGGTGGTGCAGTGGTACAGGGGTCGAAGAAGTGTTGGGTGGGGCAGTGGTATAGGGGTCGAAGAAGTGTTGGGTGGTGAAGTGGTGAAGGGGTCAAAGAAGTGTTGGGGGGTGCAGTGGTATAGGGGTCGAAGAAGTGTTGGGTGGTTAGGTGGTGCAGTGGTATAGGGGTCGAAGAAATCTTGGGTGGTGCAGTGGTAAAGGGGTCGAGGAAATGTTGGGTGGTGCAGTGGTATAGGGGTCGAAGAAGTGTTGGGTGGTTAGGTGGTGGAGTGGTATAGGGGTCGAAGAAGTGTTGAGTGGTGCGGTGGTATAGGGGTCGAAGAAGTGTTGGTCGGTGCAGTGGTATAGGGGTCGAAGAATTGTTGAGTGGTTAGGTGGTGCAGTGGTACAGGGGTCGAAGAAGTGTTGGGTGGTGCAGTGGTATAGGGGTCGTAGAAGTGTTGAGTGGTGCAGTGGTACAGGGGTTGAAGAAGTGTTGGGTGGTGCAGTGGTAAAGGGGTCGAAGAAGTGTTGAGTGGTGCAGTGGTATAGGGGTCGAAGAAGTGTTGAGTGGTGCAGTGGTACAGGGGTCGAAGAAGTGTTGGGTGGTGCAGTGGTAAAGGGGTCGAAGAAGTGTTGAGGGGGGCAGTGGTATAGGGGTTGAAGAAGTGTTGGGTTGTGGAGTGGTATAGGGGTCGAAGCAGTGTTGGGTGGTGCAGTGTTATTAGGGTCGAAGAAGTGTTGGGGGGGAGGGGGGTATAGGGGGCAAAGAAGTGTTGGGTGGTGCGGTGGGATAGGGGAGGGGTTGAAGAAGGGTTGGGTGGTGCAGTGGTGAAGGGGTCGAAGAAGTGGAGGGTGGTGCAGTGGTATAGCGAAGAAGTATGGGGTGGTGCAGTGGTACAGGGGTCGAAGAAGTGTTGAGGGGGGCAGTGGTATAGGGGTTGAATAAGTGTTGGGTGGTGTAGTGGTATAGGGGTTTATGAAGTGTTGGGTGGTGCAGGGGTTGAAGAAGTGTTGAGTGGTGCAGTGGTACAGGGGTCGAACAAGTGTTGGGTGGTGCAGTGTTATTAGGGTCGAAGAAGTGTTGGGAGGTGCAGCGGTATAGGGGTCGATGGAGTATGGGGTGGTGCAGTGGTACAGGGGTCGAAGAAGGGTTGGGTGGTGCAGTGGTAAAGGGGTCGAAGAAGTGTTGAGGGGGGCAGTGGTATAGGGGTTGAATAAGTGTTGGGTGGTGTAGTGGTATAGGGGTCGAAGCAGTGTTGGGTGGTGCAGTGGAATAGGGGTCGAAGAAGTGTTGAGAGGTGCAGTGGTACAGGGGTCGAAGAAGTGTTGGTGGTGCAGTGGGATAGGGGTCGAAGAAGTGTAAGGTGATGCAGTAGTATAGGGGTCGAAGAAATATTGGGTGGTGCAGTGGTATGGGGGTCGAAGAAGGGTTGGTGGTGCAGTGGTATAGGTGTCGAAGAAGTGTTGGGTGATGCAGTGGTAAAGGGGTTTAAGAAGTGTTGGGTGGGGCGGTGGGATAGGGGTAGAAGAAGGGTTAGGGGGTGTAGTGGTATAGGGGTCGAAGCAGTGTTGGGTGGTGCAGTGGAATAGGGGTCAAAGAAGTGTAAGGCGATGCAGTGGTATAGGGGTAGAAGAAGGGTTAGGGGGTGTAGTGGTATAGGGGTTTAAGAACTGTTGGGTGGTGCAGTGGTATGGGGGTCGAAGAAGGGTTGGTGGTGCAGTGGTATAGTGGTCAAAGAAGTGTAAGGTGATGCAGTAGTATAGGGGTCGAAGAAGTTATAGGGGTCGAAGAAGTGTAAGGGGGTGCAGTGGTATAGGGGAGGGGTGAAGGGGTCAAAGAAGTGTTGGGGGGTGCAGTGGTAAAGGGGTCGAAGAAGTGTTGGTGGGGCAGTGGGATAGGGGTCGAATAAGTGTCAGGTGGCCAGTGGTATAGGGGTCGAAGCAGTGTTGGGTGGTGCAGTGGGGAAGGGGTCAAAGAAGTGTTGGGGGGTGCAGGGGTAAAGGGGTCGAAGAAGTGTTGAGAGGTGCAGTGGTACAGGGGTCGAAGAAGTGTTAGGTAGTGCAGAGGTATAGGGGTCGAAGAAGAGTTGGGTGGTGCAGTGGTGTAGGGGTCGAAGAAGTGTACAGTGGTATAGGGGTCAAAGAAGCGTTGGGTGGTGCAGTGGTAAAGGGGTCGAAGAAGAGTTGGGTGGTGCAGGGGTATAGGGGTAGAAGAAGGGTTAGGGGGTGTAGTGGTATAGGGGTCGAAGCAGTGTTGGGTGGTGCAGTGTTATTAGGGTCGAAGAAGTGTTGGGGGGTTAGGTGGGGCAGTGGTATAGGGGGCGAAGAATTGTTGGGTGGTGCAGTGGTGTAGGGGTCGAAGAAGTGTTGAGGGGGGCAGTGGTATAGGGGTTGAATAAGTGTTGGGTGGTGTAGTGGTAAAGGGGCTTAAGAAGTGTTCGGCGGTGCAGTGGTATAGGGGGCAAAGAAGTGTTAGGTGGTAGGGGTCGAAGAAGTGTAGGTGGTGCAGTGGTTTAGGGGTCGAAGAAGTGTTGGGAGGTGCAGCGGTATAGGGGTCGATGGAGTATGGGGTGGTGCAGTGGTACAGGGGTCGAAGAAGGGTTGGTGGTGCAGTGGTATAGTGGTCGAAGAAGTGTTGGGTAGTGCAGTGGTATATGGGTCGAAGAAGTGTTAGGTGATGCAGTGGTATAGGGGTTGAAGAAGTGTTGGGGGGGGCGGGGGTATAGGGGTCGAAGAAGGGTTGGTGGTGCAGTGGTATAGTGGTAGAAGAAGTATGGGGTGGTGCAGTGGTCTAGGGGTCGAAGAAGTGTTAGGTAGTGCAGAGGTATAGGGGTCGAAGAAGGGTTTGGTGGTGGAGTGGTATAGGGGTCGAAGCAGTGTTGGGTGGTGCAGTGTTATTAGGGTCGAAGAAGTGTTGGGGGGGGCAGTGGTAAAGGGGTCGAAAAAGTGTTGTGTGGTGCAGTGGTGAAGGGGTCGAAGAAGGGTTGGTGGTGCAGTTGTATAGGGGTCAAAGAAGTGTTAGGATAGGGGTCGAAGAAGTGTACAGTGGTATAGGGGTCAAAGAAGTGCTGGGTGGTGCAGTGGTATAGGTCGAAGAAGTGTTGGGTAGTGCAGTGGTATATGGGTCGAAGAAGTGTTAGGTGTTGCAATGGTATAGGAGTCGAAGAAGTGATGGGTGGTGCAGTGGTATAGGTGTCGAAGAAGTGTTGAGTGGGGCAGTGGTATAGGGGGCGAAGAAGGGTAAGGTGATGCAGTGGTATCGGGGTCGAAGAAGTGTAAGGTGATGCAGTGGTATCGGGGTCGAAGAAGTGTAAGGTGATGCAGTGGTATCGGGGTCGAAGAAGTGTAAGGGGGTGCAGTGGTATAGGGGTGGAAGAAGGGTTAGGGGGTGTAGTGGTATAGGGGTGGAAGAAGGGTTAGGGGGTGTAGTGGTATAGGGGTCGAAGACGTGTTGAGTGGTGCAGTGGTATAGGGCACGAAGAAGTATTGGGTGGTGCAGTGGTATGGGGGTCGAAGAAGGGTTGGGTGGTACAGTTGTATAGGGGGCAAAGGAGTGTTGGGTGGTGCAGTGGAATAGGGGTCGAAGAAGTATGCGGTGGTGCAGTGGTATAGGTGTCGAAGAAGTGTTGAGTGGGGCAGTGGTATAGGGGTCAAAGAAGTGTAAGGCGATGCAGTGGTATAGGGGTCAAAGAAGTGTTAGGTGGTGCAGTGATGTAGGGGTCGAAGAAGTGTAGGTGGTGCAGTGGTTTAGGGGTCGAAGAAGTGTTGGTCGGTGCAGTGGTATAGGGGTCAAAGAAGTGTAAGGTGATGCAGTGGTATAGGGGTCGAAGAAGTGTAAGGTGATGCAGTGGTATAGGGGTCAAAGAAGTGTTGGGTGGTGCAGTGGTATAGGGGTAGAAGAAGTGAAAGGTGATGCAGTGGTATAGGGGGCAAAGAAGTGTTGGGTGGTGCAGTGGGATAGGGGTCGAAGAAGTGTAAGGTGATGCAGTGGTATCGGGGTCAAAGAAGTGTTGGGTGGTGCAGTCGTATAGGGGTCAAAGAAGTGTTAGGCGGTGCAGTGGTATAGGGGTAGAAGAAGTATGGGGTGGTGCAGTTGTATAGGGGTTTAAATAGGGGTCGAAGAAGTGTGAGGTGGTGCAGTGGTATAGTGGTCAAAGAAGTGTAAGGTGATGCAGTAGTATAGGGGTCGAAGAAGTGTTAGGTGGTGCAGTGGTATAGGGGTTGAATAAGTGTTGGGTGGTGTAGTGGTATAGGGGTCGAAGAAGTGTTGGGTGGTGCAGTTGTATAGGGGTCGAAGAAGTGTTAGGTGGTGCAGTGGTATAGGGGTCAAAGAAGTGTTATGTGGTGCAGTGGTATAGGGGTTTAAGAAGTGTTGGGTGGTGCAGTTGTATAGGGGTTTAAGAAGTATGGGGTGGTTATAAGGTGGTGCAGTGGTATAGGGGTCAAAGAAGTGTTGGGTGGTGCAGTGGTATAGGGGTCGACGAAGTGTTGGGTGGTGCAGTGGTATAGGGGTTTAAGAAGTATGGGGTGGTTGGGTGGTGCAGTGGTATAGGGTTTAAGAAGTATGGGGTGGTTGGGTGATGCAGTGGTAAAGGGGTTTAAGAAGTATGGGGTGGTTAGGTGGTGCAGTGGTATAGCGGTTTAAGAAGTATGGGGTGGTTGGGTGGTGCAGTGGTATAGGGTTTAAGAAGTATGGGGTGGTTGGGTGGTGCAGTGGTATAGGGTTTAAGAAGTATGGGGTGGTTGGGTGGTGCAGTGGTATAGGGTTTAAGAAGTATGGGGTGGTTGGGTGGTGCAGTGGTATAGGGTTTAAGAAGTATGGGGTGGTTATAAGGTGGTGCAGTGGTAAAGGCACACTCGCCTTTCACTGTGGGTTTGATTCCCCGATTGGAATTGGGTTACCTAATCCGGTACACTAGCTTTTTTCTCCGGGCTGTGGAGCTGGGGTTTTTTACCGTCGTTGGATAGAGTTTGAGATAAACACATATTTCCATGTCTATATCTATGTATATTTGTATGTACTGGCGACATACTTCTCTTGGGCCCGAATATAACAATGCTACGGACTCCAGCTCGGGTTTAAAGGATTCAATAGCTGTCTAGACCAAATCTTAGGGTTTTCTCAATCATTTACCAATTTTGAAAAGAAAATCATTCCATAATATTGGTCTGTGATTATATTATTTTGTCATTTGCTCTATTTTTGCTCTGTTTTTGCCATATATATCTTTCGTTTTATGGGCACAATATTCCAATTAAAAAAAAAAAAAATTTATAACATTTCTTAGTTTCTGTCTGTGTTTATGTTTTTTTTTTCTTTTAGAAATCCCGTCTACAGAACCATAATGATGTTATTTTACGATTATAAAAACCCGGATTGTGTTCATATGTAATACAGCAAAGGATTCCTAGAGTGTCGGTCTTTCTGTAGTCACAGTCAATTAGTCTGTCCACGCCACCTAGTGCATACATGCCTGTAGAACGATAAGGCTGTCATTGGTGTTTGATAGTCATGTTAATGTGTTACTGAATCCAGGGAAAGCAAACAAAATCAAGATTTTTCTGTCTGTGATTCTGCTGTAGGATGTATTTACATATTGTTGTATATATTCTATCTGTGAGATGTGTGTTGTGTGATTTGTCTTAAGGGAATATACCACCTTTCACAATTATATCTGTGATTTGTGTATAGAGTGATCTCCCTTAAGAGTATGTACTACCATTAAGGGTGCACACTACCTTTCACTCTATCATTGCAATGATTTATTTATAGAGTGAGCTCCCTTTAGAAAGTTACACACCCTTTCACTATTATGCCTATGAATTATAAATAGAGTGATCTCCCTTTGGCGTTTTATTCTACCATTCACTTTTATGTCTATCAATGGTATCAAGTTATCTTCCACTAGGGCTTTTCCTCTCATTCCCATGTGTGTAAGATAGAGCTGTCCAGAGTAAGAAAGGGGTGTAGGAAATTTATATCTTACACTCCATTTCATGTGAATCTGGAACTTCCGATGCCGCAATGCGGAAAAAGGCGACATGATGAAATTAAAACCTGTTACGATATATTTACTGTTGGAACGATGTGATAAATGCTTCTGATTATGTAGACTTCAGCTGTGTTATGTTCTTGATACTGCCAAAGTTAACCATTAACAAAATAGGGGGAAGAATTGTGGGGGAAAACCTGGAAAGAAAAAACAATATTTCACTCAATTGTTTTTATAGAAAGTTAAATGCCCATTTATTCTTAAATAAATCATCGAGAAGGAAGAGAAAAGAATTGCTCTGCACTGTAATACTTGAGGAAAGAGAGTGATACATAGCACAATATGGCTGATGGAATCTCAGCACAGTTCAGTGATCTACATACACTAATACAGGCCTGCCTCAATACACATTCTGACATCTTAACAAACTTTTGTGACTGCCATACAAAAGACAGAACATTGCAATCAACAGTTTGATTTTCTCCACCAATCACGACCATATTGATCCTGAGGGCCGGCTTGTGTGGTGGACATGGTGTCCCTAATATGGCCATAATGCCACACGGAACCCGATTTCCTACTCGTCTAATTTCTGCGGAATCTCATTACGACCTTTAGACCCCTATTTCCTTGTTTGGTATGCTGTATGGCGATACTGAGTAAAGCGATAATTCCAGGTTATGAGTTCCGTAAACCTCTCGCTACAAATTTGGTATAGTAGGTTAGACGGTACAGAAGTAGAATTATCTGAGCTTCATCAGGAATACTGATTCCCCGAACAGCTCCGCTGCCATGGGGTTCTTAATTTTTCTGATTCGTGCATTGTTTGTTGGAGGTAAATTGTAACAATACCAGCTGGAAACATATATGGCCTCCTGTACAGGTCTATAGATGTAAAAGGTAACAATTTCTGAAATATGTGGCCTCTCAGAAAGTCAGTAGTTGTATAAATTGTATTAGACTCCTGTGTATCAAACTGTTAGAGATTTACAAAATGTTTGCAGTACAATTTACTTGTTCTGTCCTTGTTGAAGTGTGATGGATAAAGTCAATGTTCCTGTACTGTTCAGTTTTGTCAGCCTTTTGAGAGGTGCTGGTTGTGAAAAAAAGTAACACTGGATTTTGATAACGTCACAGATTTTATGATTTTATAATTTAATCTTGACTGAAATCATCAGATTCCTCGAAGCAGAAAGGACTTTTTTCCTGCAGATATAAGAACTCATTTGTATTATAGAAAGATAATATATTTTGATGATTATAGTTATCATGGATATCTAACCTTTATGACTGTTCTTTTATTTTTAATTCATAATTTTCAAAATTTGTGTCTATGTAGATATACCTGATTACCATCGTAAACATGGCCACTTGTTGTGGTTTGGTTTGATTTGTGTTTAACGTCCTATCAATAGCTATAAACATTTACGGATAGGCCAGGTATTGGTTGTGGAAGAAACCAGACTGCCAGGCTAGTACCTGGAGCCTGCCCCATGTAGACCTCGAACCCGCAACCAAGTGGTGAAGGGCTAAAGTGATTGTAGAGGGTCAGACTCCTTTACCACTCAACCACCATGGCCCCCAGATGTTGTGGTTGGTCTGTGTTTGAAATTAATTATTATTTGCTTTTGACTTTTATTTCAGTTTCTAATATAACTATTTAATTTCCTTGTCCTATTCATCTTCTTCATGTTTTCATCTTGGTCACTTAAGGATCCCCCGACTACTGCCAAAAACTGTAACTAAGGATTCCCCGACTACTGCCAAAAACTGTAACTAATGATCCCCCGACTACTGCCAAAAACTGTAACTATGCATTTGGAAATGTTTTTTCTGGCATGACTTTAGCTTTGATAAATCATTTCTGAAAAGAAAACGATAAGTTGCAAAACCTTCTATAGACATAATGAAGATGAAATCAACAAAAATATTACCAACAACGGCACTCTTGAGAATGGAGCTAGGCTAGACCAGGATTCGAACCCTGGACTTCAGATTGATGGACTATCACTCTAATCAAATCTACTGACCTGGCACAACTTTGCTACAGTTACATACAAAACGAAACTAAGGGGAGATTACTCTAAAAACAAAAAAACACATTGTGCAGTGGGACAGGGATCCTTAATATGTGTCTTTAGTTTCAGAGTGACTGCCTCATTCACCAGTGAACAGATTTATGGATTTCTAAAGCTTTGAATAGGGATAGAATGATTATATTTAGGTATGCGCCTTGAATCATACTGAATTGTCTCCCCTTTGTTACAGGATCACACTCTAGTGGGCAGCACTGATGCAGTGACCCAACAGGACATCCAATTAAGTGGACTTGGGATACATCCAGAGCACTGCCTGGTCACCATCGAGGTCAACGATGTCTTTCTATCACCACTAGAGGGCGCTAGGTAGGTTTGCCAAAAATAAAAAGTAAAGATGCTGTGCCATTACATGATAACAGAAAACACAAGATCATGTGTTTTTCATCAAAATATTGATACAGTGTTAAAAATCACTGCAGCAACCTTGTTTCCTTTTCCTTTGGATTAAAACAACTTAGTAGGGGAAAGAATTAAAGCGATTCACAATTACTCACTTGAGATATTTTGTGAGAAAAATAAAATTCTGCTTATTAATGAAACCAGGAAGGAAGTATGTTGGGGACTCCAGCCATCAGGTCAGGCGCCACTGCCTCTATGTGTCGTAGACCAAACCTGTTTAGTATTCATGATAACGGTTCATAGAAAAAGGAATAAAGGCTTGCTTTCAGATACCAATAAGGAGGTATTATTCTTGGCAATAAAGCACACACAATGTACTGGTATTTTTTTCGGCTCTGTCTGCTGTCACTGTAAACAAAGTCATTGGTTTCAATGGATCGCCCTCCTACTGTTATGTCAAAGCAACGAGGCACCAAATATTGACGCGAAAGATCTCCAGGACAATTTACGTCACTGGAATTATTAAACATGGCACATTATTGAATAATGTCGTAACTCGCGTAGCAGCAACCGACTTTGTTCTTCTGTATGTTACTTAAAAAAAGGGAACTGAATAACGCTCATCGTACCTAAATATCTGATTGTAATATGTATTGATTTTGGGCTGCCTGTGGTATATCTGATGTGTATTTGGTGGAAAATGTTGTGTCGTATGTGTTGCGTTATATTGTAAAAAGGTTCACTGCATAGTCTCATTGGACCAGATGTATATTACCAGGATAAATATAGAACCAAGGGCAATAACTCCAAACACACTTTTTCTAATATAATCAGAAAAATGTAAAGTCAATTGGCAGTGTCTAGCTTAACACTTAAAATAGTTTATAATAATGGAAACAAAAATAAATTTCATGAAATAATCATGGGAGTTTTCAAAATAGTCCATTCATCTAATAATTATGTTTCAAACTCTAAACCTTTCCTGGGATGATACAAAAAAATCTGGAATTCTCTGTGTAGAATATAAGAAAAATACAAATCTGGAATTCTCTGTGTAGAATATAAGAAAAATACAACAGCTACCCATTTCTTCTTTGTTCTTACCAAAAATTCAAATTTCCACATTTTATGCTCGAGGCATTTATGAACCGAATCTTACAATATAATTATCAATGACTTTAAAAGTAGAAAGGAGCTTTTTGTTAACATTGACCATATATGGAGGCATTGCAATTTAATTTAGTTTTTCAATTTTCAATGAAAAAAATTAAAAGTAACACTCTAATGATAGTTGTTTGAGTAACAAAAAGAATGTTCCAGACTTAGTAATGAGACCCACATACATAGCTATATGTAGTTGAACCTGCAATTACTTTGTTGATTAAAGAGAAGGAAAAAATAAATTGAGTCAATTCATCAGTGAATATTGTTTCATTTCTTTGGTGAGTTTGAGCCAGGAATTGGAAGGACACAGCAGTTATTGTCTAACAATTCCAACATGGCAGAGTATCAAAGCCAGTTACCTAGAGCTCTTGATAGATTATCAACCTCTATCCCGAGGATATTGATACTTCAAGGGCATCACAGGGCCGCGAATTCCAAGCCTTAACCTTACAATAGGGCCCTAATTACCAAGTTAATAAGGCTGATTCTGAAACTGTTCAGGTGTACGGATATTACGATTTTATTGTACGTTTCTCCGTTTCTGTACTGTTCATTTCTAATCAATATTGGCCTGTCACTTTATATTGTGTTTATTTTTCTGATTATTTTCCATTTTTCCTGGAATCAATAGAATTTTTAAGTTAGCCTCGTGTGATTGTTTGACAACTATAGCCCTGATTTACCACCAATATTGAACAGTTTATGGCCCTTGATAGCTATCAGAACGCTCTCAGCTCATTGGTACTGCCATTGTTTGAGATTGATGTTCATTTCAATTTAACGCTAATGGCAGGAGAGGTTTTCTCAGTGCTAATTTTTTAAGAGGTTAGAAAATTACCAGGTCAGGTAAACCTATAAAGATAGTGTTGGTGGGAGAGACATTGAGGACAGTGTCCTACAGACATACACAGGTAGTATTGGTGGGAGAGACATTGAGGAAAGTGTCCTACACACATACACAGGTAGTATTGGTGGGAGAGACATTGCGGACAGTGTCTACAGACATACACAGGCAGTATTGGTGGGAGAGACATTGAGGAAAGTGTCCTACATACATACACAGGTAGTATTGGTGGGAGAGACATTGAGCACAGTGTCTACAGACATACACAGGTATTATTGGTGGGAGAGACATTGCGGACAGTGTCTACACACATACACAGGTAGTATTGGTGGGAGAGACATAGCGGCCAGTGTCTACAGACATACACAGGTAGTATTGGTGGGAGTGACATTGAGGACAGTGTCTACAGACATACACAGGTAGTATTGGTGGGAGAGGCATTGAGGACAGTGTCTACACACATACACAGGTAGTATTGGTAGGAGAGACATTGAGGACAGTGTCCTACAGACATACACAGGTAGTATTGGTGGGAGTGACATTATGGACAGTTTTAGAATGAGAAACATTTATTACAGTGTACATGACCTTATTTTGCAGAAAGTTGTAAACAATTCTTTTTATTAATTTTCGTATACTTTTACAGGAAATTAAAAATTTGTTTCTTTCAGAATTGATGCATGCCTTTTTTTATTTCACAGAACATGTGTGAATGGTTCAAAGGTGGTTCAGAAAACCCGTGTTCGTCATGGTGACCGTATCTTGTGGGGGAACAACCATTTCTTCCGCCTCAACTGTCCCAAACTTAACAGTAAGTACAATGTACATGATCACAGGTTATAGAAATCAAAAAAACTAAATTTATTCCACTTGGAAAAGTTATAAGTAGACATTGAACTTCCCTGAATCAGGAGGGTAAGAATATCATATTTAGGTCTGGCCAGTTTTCCATTTGATAGTAAGGAGCCATTCTGCTTATATTCATTAGTACACTATAAGCATGTCATTTCTGAGTGTTCCTGACTTATGGAGTGACCTCCCTTGTCCAGATATTCTTTGATTTGGTAAGGTTCAAATATGACTTCAGGGGTGAATGGGCTAAATCCCCTTGATGATATGTGCTTATCTCTGTGATACACATGGCAGGAACAGATTCTGAACTTTACTTGGAAAGCTGGCTATCGACCTTCATGTAAACAATAGTATTGGCTCATAGCTGTGGTTCCTTTTTCAATCAGAAACTGACAACCTTATTAATTCCCAAACATGATTGAAACATAATGATAAGTAAACTCAAAGAAGATTATTTTTCTAGAAAAAAGGAACTCTTGCATACAGAACAGGAGTACAATATCAAAGACAGTGGAATTGGTACTTACATTGCACAAAACATTACCACAAAGCATTATTTTGACACAAAGCAGTAAGTATAGTTGAGCACAGAATGAGTACTGATCAAGTTGTAGGTGTGTTATACTGAGAATGGTGACTCCAAGGTAAGGAGATGTATGTATACCTGGTACTAATAGTGAGGGTTGTAAGTATACCGAGTACTGTTATGTCAATACACTGAGTACTATTACAGGTCCCCAGTCTACAGAACCTGACCAGCCCATAGATTACAACTTTGCCCAGCAGGAGTTGATGAGTAAAGAGTTCTCCAACGACCCAATCCAGGAGGCTATCATTGCTATAGAACAACAATACGAGGAGGACAAACAGGGTAGGTTACACTGATCATACCAATGGGTCTTGTCACTGGAAGAGACAGGGCGTAATCATATAGATGGGTCATATCATAATTATTGAAATTAGTTAATTATTAGTTCATGCAAGGGTAAAATAGGGTCCTTATCGTGGCTATATAGATTAAAAAAAGACGGCCATATCCAGAAATAGAAAAATCAGCATGTGATGGAAAAATGGGGTGGGGGGTGGGGGGATACATTTCTGTAATAAGATTATGTTACATGCAAAGAATATGCCACTTAAAGGGTCATATCTATTAAAAGTAATTTCAAGGTTGCATGTTAATAATATGGCTATTTCAAGGTCACCTGTACATGATATGATTGGTTCAGTGTCCTTCGTTTCTGTACACAGAGGCCCTAGAGAAGCAGAAACAGAGCTATGAGAGACAAATGCAGATCCTGAGGAGCCAGCTCATGTCCCCAGGGACTCCCTCCATGCCCTTCCTTCCTATGAGCCCCAACATGCTGACCCCCACGGGGTCCATGTCTGCCCAGAGTAGCATCCAGAGAAAGTACCAGGAGTGGGCCCAGCAAAGGTATGACATCCTTCCTGATTTAATAATCTAGTACAGCAATGTAGTAATATTACTACAGCTGCTGTAGTTGTACTGTATACCTGGAGATTGTCAACAAGTCAAACTATCACCCTACACATTTAATTACTATGCAAACTATGTTGTTTGCTAATATTGGCAGTAGGGATAAATTTGCCCTCATTATGGCGGTGAAAAATTCAATTGCAGCAAACATTTCTCACGAGACATTGAAATAAAAAGTTTAAAAAACAACAACTTATAAAGCAATGTTTGTTAAATTTAAACTTCATGAACAGTTCCTGTAGTAAAATGATACACTGAAGTAAAAATTGAAAAAATATATTGTTGCAAAGTTATGCCCCTTTGTATTGTGAACCATAAACTATTTTCTATTCACCTGATAGGTTAGTGGCCTATACATAAACTATTTTCTATTCCACTGATAGGTTAGCGGCCTGACATAAACTATTTTCTATTCCACTGATAGGTTAGTGGCCTATACATAAACTATTTTCTAGTCCACTGATAGGTTAGCGGCCTATACATAAACTATTTTCTATTCCACTGATAGGTTAGTGGCCTATACATAAACTATTTTCTATTCACCTGATAGGTTAGTGGCCTAACATAAACTATTTTCTATTCCACTGATAGGTTAGCAGTCTAACATAAACTATTTTCTATTTCACTGATAGGTTAGTGGCCTATACATAAACTATTTTCTATTCCACTGATAGGTTAGTGGCCTAACATAAACTATTTTCTATTCTACTGATAGGTTAGTGGCCTGACATAAACTATTTTCTATTCCACTGATAGGTTAGTGGCCTATACATAAACTATTTTCTATTCCACTGATAGGTTAGTGACCTAACATAAACTATTTTCTATTCCACTGATAGGTTAGTGGCCTATACATGAACTATTTTCTATTCCACTGATAGGTTAGCGGCCTAACATAAACTATTTTTTCATGTTTTATATAACTTATCCATAAATTGGAACATATGTCAGTTGATTCATATAAAAAAATTAATCTGAAAAGGCAAAACGTTTCTAATCAAATAGGCTGTTTGCAGAGTTTTTTTATGCAATCTTATGATTCTAAAACAAACTGAAGAACCGCATATAACAAGGCAATGCTTGTATATAATGAGGCAGTTTGTAGATGGTTTAATATTTTTTTACAGAACTGTTTGTCAAAAAGATGACAACTTTGAAGCAGAATCTTATTTCTGCTCACGATGATTAGAAATTGAAAAATATATTAATGTGCAAAATGGGGAACTAAATTTTTATGTTTTGGCCACTCTTTATGATAAACAAACAACTCTTTTGATACCACCTAAAAGTAGTTCAAGACATAAATGTTGCTCGCAGATCAACGTAACATTTACAAAGTCCAAATACAGGCCACGATTACCTGTTGTCTGTGGGTCTATAAGAAAACCTGTAAAGTTCAATGTACTTTACACACACAAAAAACACTAAAAGGACGCCTGTTTTTTGTCAAATCAAAGAAAAGACGGTCATTGGTTTTTTAAGAAGATGTTTGTGTTTGAGAGGATTTTACTTTATTTGCACCCCTGGATTCTCACTACAGGAGGAAATAGATCCGTTAATTAAATCTCCTGTCGTCTTAAAGTTGTCGACACTTTAGGGCTGCCTGTAAGTATAACGTATAGCGACGTATCAATACGTGCCGATGTTTCCGCCATTGTCTAACTCAAGATATACAGAAAAGGTGCTCATGTTGTAGATGTCCCTGACATAGAATAAGATAGATTAAATTACTTTACAAAACAGAGATAACAAAACGACTCGGTAACAAAATTGGTCTATAGATAATTCTTATGTATGTCTGTGTATACTGACGGTCCAACATAATTGGATATAAGTCTTTTGTTACATCCTGTGTGGCACGTTACCTAGGAAACGAAATTTACTCTTTCTTAAAGGAGATGTAACAAGTTGGCTGCTAACTCGTACTATATCCTGTTATGTCAGCAGTGCCTGTCCTGACAGCACCGTAATTACCAGGATTCAAATAGCTTACTTCTATGGTCAGGATGATATTTAAAACACACTGACATCAAAATAACAGTACAATAAAATTTATTTGAAGCAGTCAAGAGAATTTGTTTTAATAAGGTTATAGGAATAGTCAAATAATGTGTCGAAGTGGAAAAAAGTTAACTGATTATCTTTGAAATGGAGAAAAGATTTTTATGTCCCAAATTGAACATCTCTTTGGATATAAAGCAGTATTGTAAAGCCTCTCAAGTAAACGTAAGCTGAAATCATGGCTGAATGGACGCCAGGGCTGGGGATCACTTCCATAAGTTGGGGATTATAATGGTGGAGCCAGGGTTTCCCTTGTATGTGACCAGAATTAACAGACAGTACGTCTCATTACCATTCTACAGCTAGAGGTATTCCTTCTGTGATTGGTACAGACTCCCAGAGGCAGATCACTTCATTGTTTGATCAATATTATAGGAGTCGCTGGGCAGATCTAGGGTAGGAACACTACCTGGTCATCACCCAAATACGCCTTGTACTACAAAGGTACAGCTAGGGTAGGAACACTATCTGGTCATCACCTAAATACGCCTTGTACTACAAAGATACAGCTAGGGTAGGAACACTATCTGGTCATCACCTAAATACGCCTTGTACTACAAAGGTACAGCTAGGGAAGGAACATTAGTACTCTTTCTGGTCATCAGGCAAGTACGCTCTGTACTAGAATTTTAAGGAGATATTCAACCAAGGTAACCGGGCCCCTCTCCTATCTGGGATAGATGTTTGCCACAACCATGGTCTGTTATCTATGACATGTCCTTGTCACTTTCATCTTTTTTCATCTGTGTCGCTCTTTGTGGTAAACATTTACTCTATCACTCATTGGTGCAACTAGGTCTTTGACTTGATGGCATACCCAGTCAATATAGATAAAATCCTATTATAGTAACAAGACTGATTCCTTGAATAAAACTATGTAGTGACAATCCTTCAAGTCTGTTAAATAACAAGTGATTTGATTTGTGTTTCTAGGGCCAAATCAATGTACCAGATTCTAGCTAGAGAAGTGTTTTTGTCCCTTTAAAACTTTCAACTGTTAGTAAAAATAATACAAGGCCATTTATTCAATATTTAATGGTCTGTTGATATGTTTCCAGGGACAAATCTATCAAGCAGAGTCTAGCTATTCTCCGGGATGAGGTTGTCAAGGCGAACTCTCTAGTAAGGGAGGCTAATGTCCTGGCCCAGGAAATGGGCAAACTTACAGAATTCCAAGTCACTCTACAAATACCAGCAGCCAACCTCAGTCCTAACAGACGGGTAAGTTACTGCTACAGTTTGTTTCCTTCCTGGCGGGTAAGTTACCGCTACAGTTTGTTTCCTTCCTGGCAGGTAAGTTACCGCTACAGTTTGTTTCCTTCCTGACAGGTAAGTTACCGCTACAGTTTGTTAATTCCTTCCTGACAGGTAAGTTAACGCTACAGTTTGTTTCCTTCCTGGCAGGTAAGTTACCGCTACAGTTTGTTTCCTTCCTGGCAGGTAAGTTACCGCTTCAGTTTGTTTCTTTCCTGACAGGTAAGTTACCGCTACAGTTTGTTAATTCCTTCCTGACAGGTAAGTTCACGATACAGTTTGTTTCCTTCCTGGCAGGTAAGTTACTGCTTTGTTTCCTTCCTGGCAGGTAAGTTACCGCTATAGTTTGTTTCCTTCTTGGCAGGTAAGTTACCGCTACAGTTTGTTTCCTTCCTGACAGGTAATTTACCGCTACAGTTTGTTTCCTTCCTGGCAGGTAAGTTACTGCTTTGTTTCCTTCCTGGCAGGTAAGTTACCGCTACAGTTTGTTTCCTTCCTGGCAGGTAAGTTACTGTAATATTTGGTTTCCTAATAGGCAGGTAAATTAACGTAACAGATCATTTCCTAGCAAATGGGTAAGTGACAGTATTAAAGATTGATTCCTTACACAGAATATTTGTTAGAAAGTCTACAAAAGATAATTTTACTAACAGATGATATGTCCCGACTGATACACATACGGAAAACAGTAACTCTTTGTTAGTAAACCTTATGTAAGTTGTATCTATATGAGCACGGAATTAGAACTGTAAAAAATAACAAAATGTTAAAGCAAATAGGCCAAGATCTATCATGGACTTAAGGTCATTTGTCATGGTGTTAAGGTCATTATACTTGATGTTTATTTGAGAGTGTGGTTTTCTTTTCTATTTGACATAGGCTGGTGATGTATATATGAATATGAGTTAAGTAACACGTTTTTAGCTCACCTGGCCCGAAGGGCCAAGTGAGCTTATGGCATGGTGCGGCGTCCGGCGTCCGGCCGGCGTCAACTTTTTACTTTAAACAACTTCTTCTCAGTAACCAAAAGGCCTAGGGTGATGATATTTGGCCAGAAGCATGCTTGGACGAAGGGCTACCAAGTTTGTTCAAATAAATGACCTTCATCAATTTTCAAGGTCGCAGGGGTCAAATATGTTAAAAACTTTAAACAACTTCTTCTGAATAACCAAAATGCCCAGAGTAATGATTTTTGGGAAGTATCATGCTGGGATGAAGGGCTACCAAGTTTGTTCAAATGAATGACCTTCGATCATTTNGGCTAATAATATTTGGCCAGTAACATGCTAGAATGAAGGGCTACCAAGTTTGTTCAAATGAATGACCTTTACTTATATTCAAGGTCACAGGGGTCAAATATGTTTAAAACCTTTAAACAACTTCTTCTCAATAACCAAAAGGCCTAGGATGATGCTATTTGGCTAGTAGCATGCTGTGATGAAAGGCTACCAAGTTTGTTCAAAAGAATGACCTTTGTCCATTTTCAAAGTCACAGGGGTCAATTGTCTTAAAAATCTTTATACAACTTCTTCTGAATAACTGAGAGGCCTAGGCTAATGATATTTGGCCACTAACATGCTAGAATGAAGGGCTACCAAGTTTGTTCAAATGAATGACCTTCGATCATTTTCAAGGTCACAGGGGTCAATTGTCTTAAAAAATCTTTATACAGCTTCTTCTGAATAACTAAGAGGCCTGGGCTAATGATATTTGGCCAGTAACATGCTAGAATGAAGGGCTACCAAGTTTGTTTGAATGAATGACCTTGACTTATATTCAAGGTCACAGGGGTCAAATATGTTAAAAACCTTTAAACAACTTCTTCTGAATAACTAAGAGGCCTAGGGTTAAGGTATTTCGCCATTAGCATGCTGGGATAAAGGGCTACCTATTTTGTTCAATAGAATGACCTTGACGTATATTCAAGGTCACAGGGGTCAAATATGTTAAAAACCTTTAAACAACTTCTTTTGTATAACTAAGAGGCATAGGGTTAAGATATTTGGCCAGTAGCATGCTGTGATTAAGGGCTACCAAGTTTGTTCAAATGAATGACTTTCGTCCATTTTCAAGGTCACAGGGGTCAATTGTCTTAACAAATCTTTAAACAACTTCTTCTGAATAACTAAGAAGCCTAGGATAATGATATTTGGCCAGTAACATGCCAGGATGAAGGGCTACCAATTTTGTCAAAATGAATGACCTTCGCCCATATTCAAGGTCAGAGTGGTCAATATATGTTTAAATCTTTAAATGACTTGTTCTGTATAACCAATAGGTCCAGGGTTATGATATTTTGCCAAAGCATGCTGTGTTGGACGACTTTAAATTCTGTTCAACCTAATGTCCTTGTTCGACATTCAAGGTCACAGGCGTCATATGTTTAAATCTTTTAATAGGCTCTTATGAATCAAACACTGATATTCTTCCTATAGCTGCATTTTAGTCCACTTTTAAGATTACAAGTGTGAGATTAATACGAGGTGAGTGATTCAGGCCCATTGGGCCTCTTGTTGAAAACTTTGCATTAACTGAAAAATGTATAAACTAGAATAAGGCATAGTTAAACAATTTCACCTTGAAATCTTCTGATGGCTGAAGGATCCCTGTCCGACTACACTGCCCTTTTTCCTATACAGAGTAATCTCCCCTTAACTTCTGTTTGGATATATCTGTAGCACAGATGGGCCAGAAAACTTCTGTTGACCAGGAAGCTCAATCCAATAGTGCGATAGTATAACAACCTGAAGTCTGGGGGTAGAATTCTGGTCTAGCCCCGAAATGTTTTGGCATTCAGAACACTGTTGTTGATTATATTTTGTTTATTTCACCTTTATTATTTCTCACAAAGGTCCCACAAGGTATGGTTTTCTTCTCGGAAATGATTTATTTAAGCCATATAGTCATCCTGAAAAGAATATTTTCCAATACTTCAGTAGAATATCTGGCAGTGGGGCGAAGATCCTTAAATGGATGGAGTTAGGATTTGAGTTTTGAAAAAAGTCTCTTACCAAATTATTTGCTCATTAACATAGCTTAATTACATTACTGATTACATGACCGTGTTTAATGATCATGTGACTGTGTTGATGACGGGGTGTTGTAACCAGCTGTACCCGTGATGTCATTTGTCAGTGACTAGAGTGCCCTATGTATACATGGCTCCATAAAGACCTGTGGTACACATCTGTGCTGTCTAATAGCCTTTTTACATGCAACTGGCTCGTCAGTACTAGCTCTTCGATTTTTTTCATTGTAATTTTTTATTTTTAATCTGCATCTGACAAAGTAACAGTTAAAAATAAGTAGAAATGTAGTGTAAGAAATCACTGTGGCGCCAGCACACGAGGTCAAATTTAGAACTCAAAGTTGATAGGGAAACATATTGGTTACCAAGGAAACAACAAAGCCAAAGGGAAGGCATCATGATGCCACAAAACCAGGATATGTAGTTGATTTGTTACATAATCTTTTTAGAATGAAAATCCCCATGAAGATACTCAAGTCAAAAGTTATTGTCTTGAGGATATTGAAGTCTTTAGATTAATGTGAATATATAATAAATGTTCAAATTTTGAGAGAAAAACAATATATTGAGGAATTTTGAACAGATTGTTTAGAATTTTAGGACTAAAAAGGGAAGAAAAATTCAATACTTTTTCTTCAAATTTCTAGAATTTTGTAGTTTCCCTTCTACAATAGTTAACATGGTAACAATTTTTAGAGGAAAACATAGATTATATCAGTGTAGATTATATCTGTGTAGCTGGTTTGATTGTCGCTGCTATTGGAATCCTCTCATGCACCGAGTCTGATAAAAACTCCTGTTTCAACCACAAAACGCAGCACTGATTAAGTTTCCAGTGAGCTGTGAAGATTTTACTAGATGATACGGATTCAGGGGTTTGGGCAGGAAACTGAAGTCACGCAAGGCTTCTGTTGTTCTATCACGTCTAACACGCCGTGTTAGTTCTAGTTGTAGGCGATGAACACTTCCATATAAAGGTGCAAACAAATCAGATTTTTCCGGGTTCTTCTCTTTCATATTCAGAAGCTATTCGAGGAATGTATGCCAAGAGTTGTACGTTCAAGTTTCACAAACATACAAACTATTTGAAATGAAAATTTACTGCATTGATATCAATATTTGTGGTTTCGATATGGTATTATTACAAAAATATTAGTGAATAAATGTTTTGTATCCGTTGAGAAACGCATAAGACAACTGTGAAATGTTCCAATACATTGAAAACCATGGAATTAATATGAAATTGGAAACTTCTTCTGGCATTTGATCCTTAATTGTTTGAACAAGATACGAGGTCAAAGGTCATTACATTAAATATAAACGAAATCTCCAGCAAATGATCACAAATGTGATACTGATAATTTTGATAGAAAACATTATCCAACAGGTTTTCTGAAATTGTCCCAACTCATAGGCTTTTATTAAAACAATGGCGATGTATTGTCTGATCTCTTTGAACACTTTCGGTTTAAAAAAAAAAAAATAGTCTGGGCTGTGTTGTCTCTGGTCAACAGTTGTCTCTATTCCTTGTAAGCATTCAGGAAATTATGTTCTCTGTTGTCCGAAACATGTTTCATATTTCTCTGTATTAAGTGAGCTATATTATCACTTTAGACAAAGCCCAAAAACCAAACCGCAAAACCCTAATAAACCTTATGTTGTAACCTTCTTACCGTACTTCCCGTAGAAATATCAAAACCATGTAAATTTTATAAAATATTGAGTTTGAAATCATGTAAAAATTTATATTGAATTGAGTCTGTTATTGTGAAGGAACGGATGCTATCTGAGAGACCAACGATATTGACTGTACGCCTGGTTGGTGTTGTGGGAACCATTTTGAATTCTATCCACTAGCTGAATATCACAATCAATCATTCCTTTGACTACTGATCATGTTTCAATTTTGTTGGAACCCTGTTTGTTCGTATTTAGGGCTCTGACCTATCAAATTTAAGCTTCAAACAGTCATTCTGCAGCCTTCAGGCCGTGTTTAAAAATATAAAGCAGCATGGTTTTGTATGCGGAGTAAATCATTGCATAGGAGATATGCTGGGTAGAAATTGGTTAAAATACTAGTATTTCGAAGGCAGGATCAATTGTAATATAATTTTTGTTTGACATATTAGATGAATTGGAAGACATCTTGATAACTTTACATGTCTCCGACAGCAAGTCTGGTTCACTTCTATTTTGTTAAGAAATTGATTTAAAGCAAATTCTATTTTTTAAAGATGCTTGATAAAACAGACTAAAACAAATGTCTTAATGTTTCGTGACAATATCTTAAAATTATTAGAATAAATTTATTGAATCTGACACGAACATGACACCAACTGCATTAGAACTGTTATTGTAACGTGCGACCTTCACCTTCACGAAAAGCAAACATTAATGGTGATTGAAAGGCGGAAATGGACTTATTTTTCACACATGAGTCCTGTGTGGCCTCGTAAACATAATGTTAGTAGCAGTGCACTGTGCTTCTTCCCTCTTTACGACAAATTAGCGGGGGCTCCGTAAACAGCCCTAAATCTTTTAGAACTTGTTGGGGAAACTATTGAATTTAAAGTCAGTTGACATTTTCTGTGGTAAAAAGGGATTGGGCAATTTATCACGTAATTGATTTTCTGTGAAAGTGATGTTAATATTGGGTTGCTGAGCTATATATGTAGTCTGCTCAATTTCACTTATCTTGTTAGCAAGCTGGAAGGGGCAATAACTAGACCATTACTTTGATCAATTTTGTTTTACTTTGAGTGAAGTCAATTTGTTATTGCTTAATTGAATATCAATGCATGTACTTTATCAAGGACTGAATTTAATAATACATTTTGATGAAAACCAAAATTTCAAAGATTCATAAAATCAACTTTCCACTTTTCTTAATTTCGCCCCTCACATAAAATGACTATGTTTATAAATCTGTTTCGCCCTCATTATAGAGGGTGTTAACTCATTCACCCCTGAAAACATATTTGAACTCTTCCAATTCAAAGGTTCGAAAAGTTCATTATAAAATTAAGGTTAAGGGTGAAAGTTTAACTGTGGCAAATTTGTGTTGGTTAATTAAGCTAATCACTTTTAACTGAGATTCATTTAAGATAGAAACGTAGATTTCATATTTATGCCTTTTTTTTAATTGCAGAGAGGAGCATTTGTGAGCGAGCCTGCCATTCTTGTCAAGAGGAAGGGGCGGGGGAACCAGATCTGGTCGATGGAAAAGTTTGAAAATAAGATAATAGATATGCGTGACATGTACGAGGAGAGGAAAGCGACAGGACTCCCTATGATGGTAGAGGACGAGCACGATTCTGAACCCTGGGTTTGTTATTGTGTGCTTGAGTGGCCACACTGCATGGCTTCCTTTATTTTAGTACTGTGTAACCAGAGGTGTTCATCAAGGTCATCTTACAGATTCTAGTCACTGACACTTTATGAGGAGGGGGGGGGGGGCGTAATGTTACTCACATCTGTTCCATCCTGTCGTGACTCAGTGTCACTGCTCTAGCTTAATTTCTTAACAAATTGAGATCAAACTTTATACAAGAGTCAAGTACCTGGTATCACTTCCATAATTTCATATTTGAAGGTTCCAAGGTCAGGGTCACCATTACTATTTATGAAGAAATTGTGACACATTGAAATTAATCTGGATGGACGAAGAGGTGGGGGGTTATCATATCCAGTTTTCAGGAACTTTTTGTTTCTGTTCTTTATATTTAAATTTCAGTAGAAGTATCGATCAACTTATACAAGACAAACACAAATTCTATCTGACTGATTAGGGGTGGGGTAGTGGGTAGTAATGAGTACACTATGAACATGTCTGGGTATACAGTCATTGTGTGCTGTAAGAGAACCACTGTGTAACCTGTCATACCGTTATAATAAACAACCTTCTTTGTACTTAAGGCTATATACTGCCTTACACTTTATATTTGTATCAGAGTTACTTCCCTTAGAAGTACAATAAATTATATTTCAAAAATCAAAACTACATTAGTGTAATCTGTGCAAAGTCATCTTATGTAACTTTCAAAATTATCATTTTTTTATGAGTCCAAATAACCATTTATCAATTCTTTGACTATTAGTAGTACATACTGTCTGTAAATATAACTCTCCTGTCTATTGTTGTAACAAACCAGATTTTTTTCAAGAAAATGGCTACATTATTAATAGCAATATGACATACACAGTGATTCTTTTTAAGAAATTGTCATTTTCATTTTTATGTTTTAAACTTTTCATTACAAATCTTTAGTTAGTTTAGTAACACATTGTCAACATTCAATAGATAATTCACACTATGAGGAAACTAATACAAAACATCCTAAATTATTGGACTGGAAAGTTTATGGAAGGAGTCATATATATATATAACTGTTTAAGATGCGTAATGTATTGGAGTTGAGTAAAACAAAAACCACTGTAGACCGTGAAGAAGGAATTGTTGTGTAACTTAATTTGTTCCACACACAAATACAAGATCACATCTAGTCAGTAGCGTCACATCACATACATATGTAGATTTCCTTTGTATAATTCAGTTTTTCCTATGTGCTAGCTTTGCATATTTCATTTTGATCTTTAAGCTGCTTAATCAGAAGCCAGAAAACAGGAATCTCTCTTGTTCAATTTTTGACCTTTCACTTTTTTAGTTCAGCTTACTTTAAAAGAACACTCAAAACACACAACCGACCTGTATTTACTGTTGACCAGATTATCAATAAAAAAAAAATTTAAAAAAATCAGAGAAAAGATCAAACTTACAAAGCACTAATGAAAATCTTACAACTGGTGGCCACCAAAATCCATTTTGGATCTCTTGTTTCATTAATTTTGTCAAATTTGAAAATTAAAAAAATACAAGTACTGTACCAATTAAACACTCTTTCTGAAGACTATAAGCTCCTTCGGCAAATAATGCCAGATAATGTAATGCATAATATAATAATATTAATCACGTCCTAAGGTACTTATGTACAGACAAAAAAGTTATCTTTGAAACCTTCACAACCACACTTAGATAGGGGACAAAATCTTGATATTCCACAGAAATATAAGCAATGATGTATTTATAAACAAAATCTGGACAAGGATGTGTCAAAGAAATCGAACATACACATACCCTCGCTTTTTTTTCCATTTTTTTTATCAGTATGTTAAGCCATGAGTTCCTGTGAGAATTGTATCAGGTATACAGCCGTGGTACATATTGATTGTCTTCTGCTGTTCTGTTGTGTCCTAGACTTTCTCTCTGTCCCTTTAGATGATATACCATACCAATGACTTTCTCTTTGTCCCTTTAGATGATATACCATACCAATGACTTTCCAGATGGTTTTGTGAGACACAGCCTCTTCTCAGTAATTTTAGTGTCATGGCCAGCTTACCTAGATGCCTGCTTTATCTGCTTGAGATTTAATTTTTCATTTTCTAAGCTATTACCATTTATAAAAGGAAGACTTGATTTTTACAATTAAAAGAACTTAATTTTAAAACAGAAAAATTGCATTAAACAAATGAGAAATAAATTTGACATGTTTATGCCAGTAGTTGAATTGTTGTAAAGTATTTCCTGTAGGGAATAATTCAGAGTGATTTTTAGCAGAAAATCAAAAGGATTTTCGTGTTGCTTCAGTTGCTGTTGGCCTTGTGCAGTGATATGTTTTGTGATAGTCAATTCCTATTTACAGTTTGGTATAATGATTCCATTTATTTATTCGAAGTCATTGAACCTTTTATTTTAATGGGGGTTTTTAACGTCAATTAAAATCAATGACACATTTTACTTTTGGTTTTATTTTGATTTACAGATTTTTCATTTTATTTTGATTTATGGAAATTTTTATGTTGAAGGCATTTCTCTGTCTAGTGTTTCATTTAATAGTCATTCAGTGATTTATGATGTTGTATTGAGTTAGACAATTATTTCATTGTGTATATATTTTAATTGAGATTTATTTGAATGACTGAATAACATTAAGTACCCTCTCAGGGCATGTCATACAAAAATAGATTTATCAACTGCACCAATTATTTTATTTTACCTAATTGTTCTTTAAAATATTGATATTCATATTTGCCTTTGTAAATTAGCTTGTAAATAGAGTGGGGGTGGATTTGAGTGTAAGGGAGTGTGCTGTTTGCTGTTTGGATCAATAGATCAGAAATCATATATCTTTACTGTCACATGCCTAGAATACATTTTTAAGGTAGATAGTCCCATCACTTTTCTTCTGTACACTGGAACTGAAACTTGTTTTCCTGTTAAATGTTTGATATCTCTACTTCATCAATTCAATGACAAGGTGTTTGAATAATTTAAATTTGTAATATTTCTAAAAAAAAAAAGGAAAAGTAATTACCATGATTGGCAGTGAAAAAAGTGTTTTTATTCAAGAGGTGAGTACTTTAAATCCCTTTAACAAAAATGGTTTTGTAAATGCAAAGAATTTATTTCTTTTGTATTATGGAATATTACTCTTTGTTTTATTAGACAATCAACTCTAAAGTAAAAGCAAATGCAGAATACATTAGACCTGGGGATACAACACAGCTCATTGAGACTCTCTACCTTAAATTAAAACCGACTCTGACTCATCTCGAGTCTGAGCTTCAGAATAGAGCCAAATTGACTTAGAAATCAAAATATAACAATTTTAAGTTGTTATTCCACTTAATTTGTAGCAAAAAACATCAGTTCAGTGATGCATTTTGCAACAATGACCATTGCACAAAAAGTTTTAACCCTTTCGTCACTGTAGACCATAATGGACTTAACTATCCAGATAAGTTCATAGAAGAGTTAAATAAAGTTACAAAGGGGTGAAATTTTTTTTTTGCACATACAAGATAAGAAAAAATGGTGACACGTACTATATATATTTTATAAAATCAACAGGATGAGGGACCACCAGTAAAGGGAGACCCGTTTTATGAGTCACAGGAAAACCACAACCTAATCGGTGTGGCCAATGTCTTCCTAGAGTGTCTCTTCCACGATGTCAAGCTGGACTACCAAGTACCAATCATAAGTCAACAAGGGGAGGTAAGTCTGTCTTCATCTTTTAGGTGTTAAACAAGGATTGCAAAGGTCTGCAAATCTGATTCTTTGAAAAATTTAAACATGTTTGATTCAATGGCCCGTATTTATGAAATTGTTCTCATGCTCAAGCATGAATTCTGTGTTCAAACCAATTAGCTTTCTTGCAACTCGCTTAAATCACACTGCCAGAAGGTCAAATGTAAATATTGAAAATGGTATTCTGTATTTAGTTCTGTATTCACTTGAGTAGGAAATTGGGCTTGAGCACAGAATCTGAGTTTGAGTCTGTGAACAGTTTGATGAATATGGGCTCAGTTGATTTTGTAATACAAGTTAATTGATTTGAGTTGTACAAGAATTAGTTGCAGATTCTTTTTTAATTTTTCAAACTGTCACTGATTACAATTTTAATTCACTGTGTTAGAATAGTGTCCCCTTCAAAAATTAAGATGTTTTGAAGTTTAACTTGGTGGAATAATGTATGAGGAGCACAGGCATGGTTAAAGTTGATTGTTTATATCTGTAGATCGCTGGTAAGCTACATGTAGAGATTTGTTTATCTCTGTAGATCGCTGGTAAGCTACATGTAGAGATTTGTTTATCACTATAGATCGCTGGTAAGCTACTTGTAGAGATTTGTTTATCTCTGTAGCTTACCAGCGATCTATATGTAGAGATTTGTTTATCTCTGTAGATTGCTAGTAAGCTACATGTAGAGATTTGTTTATCACTATAGATCGCTGGTAAACTACATGCAGAGATTTGTTTATCTCTATAGATCACTGGTAAGCTACATGTAGAGATTTGTTTATCTCTGTAGATCGCTGGTAAGCTACATGTAGAGATTTGTTTATCACTATAGATCACTGGTAAGCTACATGTAGAGATTTGTTTATCTCTGTAGATCACTGGTAAGCTACATGTAGAGATTTGTTTATCCCTATAGATTGCTGGTAAGTTACATAAAGAGATTAGTTTATCTCTATAGATCTCTGGTAAGCTATTTGTAGAGACTTGTTTATCCCTATAGATCGCTGGTAAGCTACATGTAGAGATTTGTTTATCCCTTTAGATTGCTGGTAAGCTACATGTAGAGATTTCCAAACTCGGAGGATCCTTCCTGGATAGATATGCTGACACAAATGATGACGGAGAGGAGACAGCTGAGCCAGAGCCTGTCGGAATCGGCTCTCCAATGATTGTCAGGGTAAGTCAGTCAGAGTTAGCTCCCCTGTTGTAACCAAGGTTAAATGGACTCTCCCAATTATCATGTGAAAGTTTTCATCTTTCATTGTCATGGTACAGTTTTGTATTCTTAATCAGGAAAGGTTATCTTGCCTTTTTTGCCATGGCTATGTTCTACATTATTTGTCAAGGTGAGTTTTCCTCCCTCTATTGCCATGTAAAATAATTTCTTGATATGATACCTCTATTATTAACTTAAAGTAAGTTATCCCCCACTTACCTCACCCTTTCCAATGGTTTAAGTGTAAGTCAGAATCAGTCCCTTTTACTCTCTGCAAAGTAAGTGTGAGTTTGGTTAAATGGTGATACTTTTTTATATCATTGAATTTAAGTCAAACTCATTCCTTTGTTTTGAGGGACATTATATCCTTGTTTTTACATAAAAAAAATCCTTGTAATAAGACTTGTGTTTTTTCGTGATGTCAAAATTTTAAGTTTGGAAATAGTATATCATCTTATAAAGTTTTCTGCAGCTTCGTTATGCAGGGCGGGGAAGAGATCTAACAAATATTACCTGTTTACGGTAAGTAGATTGACTAATATTACAACTGTTTACCTGTTTTTGTTGACAGATCTGTATATCGGGAGCTAAGGGTCTTCCCCCAGCCTTGTCTAACTTCGTATTCTGTCAGTACACCTTTTGGGGGAATGAAGACACTGTCGTTGTTCCACCTGAGATTCACCCCGACTCTTCCGCACACAAGAAATCAGACACCATATCATTCAAATTCCAGCACAGCAAGGTAAGACTGCAGGTTTATTTTACTGTAGAAAGTGTAGACCCTCAAAATATGCACAATTTTTTTTTTTATTATTAAAACCAAAAAATCAAACATACCGGTATCAAAGACTCTTGTTAACACACACTAGAGCACAACAGCCTATATGTGCTTTGTTGTTAGTAAGTATGATACAAAGTTTAACAAGATTCTGAATTATTAGATAGTGATAAAATTAGGTGAAATTAATTAAAGGGAGATAACTCACATATGATATTTGTAAGATAACATAAAACAAATTAAGGGAGGTAACTGAAAAGTAATATTTGTAAGGTAGAATTATTTGATTTGAAAACTACACTTGATAACACTATATATCCATATTTTTTCGCTGAATTTGGTAAACAATTAATCGAAGTTCATTTAAGGGAATTCAGGGAATTAAACACAGATATTTGAAAAGTGTTCTGTTGAATTTCAATGTACTACAGGCAGTAACCAAGGTGAGTCTCTGAAGTTTATATATCTGTATGTACCTGACATAAATTCTGCATATAATAAGAGACAATCAGAAACACTAAAACCATGCTTTGCTTAAAAAAGTAATATGTATTTTGCTATATCATCTTCTATGAATTATTTCGTTCATAAAATATGTCTTAACATAAAATATGTCTTAACATAAAATATGCATGGCAATATTTCAATGATGGAAACCTAACAAACTACTATCACAAACAGAAACTACCTGCTGACATGATCTGTATACCTATATTTCTAACTATTCCAACCTTCTGTATCCGGGGATTATATATTCTCTTACCCTGGACAAGTATATCAATGCTTTTCCCGGTGTGAGATATCCTTGTCTCACCCTAGGTTTGAGACAGGGAGTCCCTTATTTATAACAATTGTATGACGTCACATCAAACAACATAGTGACATCAAGTCAATAATGCATCAACGTCGTGTCAAACCTGCATTTAGACTGTAACTTTACCATTTTATTATGTTTATGATACACATGGGTGAACATCGGTAAAAGAAAATGAATCATTCACCCGATTCAGGCGAGACAGGGAATCTTAACCCTGAGGGAAAGAATCTTAAGTTGCCAAACACTCAGCAAAGTTTGGCAACTTAGGAATCTCCCCCTTGGGTTGAGATACCCCCCCTATCTCATCCCAAGGGCTGAGAGATTTTATTACTCTTTTCCTGTGTCCTTACTAGCCCATTGTCAGGATATTGTGCCAGGGTGGAATATATCATGCAACTGGGTCAAGATTATGACATTTCTGTAAGACAATACATATAAGTAGCTCTTGTAACATTTGTAAACAAGATCTTCATATGACCTTAGCTATTGCAAGGACACTAAATCTTTAATGAACAGACAAAAATACTGGGTGATAATTGATAATTATTGTTCTGAGACCAACTTGACTGTCAGTGATCTCTCTTTTGGTGGATTATTGGTTTGCAAAACAACGGGCGTGGGTTGGAATCCTATAAAACCTGGTGCCTTGTGACATGCCCTGATTACAAATACTGTGTGTGCCTGTGAGAGGATTCACAGGAACTCACATTAGTAATTTCGTTAGTCAGCAAAACTTTTGAAAAGAAAGGATGGTGTGTGTAGCAGACTTGGACTAGATGAAATACCAGAGAATCATATTACTACATTAATGATTGAACCCAGTTAGTCCAAGCAGTCTGTTTATGGAAGAAGAAAAAGAAATAAAAAAACCTATCAGTTTTGTTGATAAATGATATTGAGACTGTCACAATGATAAATAAATCTGTTTTACATTTGAAAATATTTCACTATTTATCATCTAAAATACTTTGTTGAATTTTATCAGTTGGGTTTAGATGAAAACTAAGTATGAATATTGTATATACCCCATTTTTAAATGAATACTTCTACTGTAAAAACGTAAAACAAATGATAACCTGTGAAGATTTACTGTGAAAAGAATGCTTTCCCCTTTTGTTATAGATCATGTATACATATACTGATGATTAGAGTGTTTGGCCTGATGGTGATGTATATTATTATTTTTTCAGGACTTTAAAGTTTATATAACAGAGGAGTTTATAGAGCACTGTTCAGAAGGAGCTTTGTCTATAGAAGTTTGGGGCCACAGAAGTCCAGGATTTGGTCTGGTCAACAACGGGATGGACAACATTATAGCCAGGTCAAGGACCTTAGCAGACAGGTCAGTTGTAAACTAAAGGTCAAGGATGTTAGCAGACAGGTCAGTTGTAAACTAAAGATCAAGGATGTTAGCAGACAGGTCAGTTGTAAACTAAAGTTCAAGGATGTTAGCAGACAGGTCAGTTGTAAACTATAGGTCAATGAGGTTATTAGACAGGTCAGTTGTAAACTATAGGTCAATGATGTTAGCAGACAGGTCATTTGTAAACTATAGGTCAATGATGTTAGCAGACAGGTCAGTTGTAAACTATAAAGGTCAAGGCCATAAGACAGATCAGCAATAAGGTCAAAGAATTAAGATGTTAGCAGATTGGTCAGTTGTAAACTAAAGGTCAAGGATATAAGACAGATCAGCACTAAGGTCAAAGAATTAAGATGTTAGAGGACAGGTAAGTTGTAAACTAGAAGTCAAGGACATACAAAAGATCATTAATAAGGGCAAGGATGTTAGCAGGAAGGTCAGTGGTAAGTTAAAGGTCAAGGAGATTAGACAGGTCAGAATTAGATAAGGTCAAGGAGATTAGACAGGTCAGAATTATATAAGGTCAAGGAGATTGGACAGGTCTTGGCTGGTGTGAGGACATTAAAACACCAATCAAAAACAAGTCTTTACGAATTTAAAAAAAAAATAATAATAATAAGTTAGAATTTAGTATTAACTTACTTAATTATTTGGATTTATTTTCATCTTCAGGAATTCTATTAAGACATATGACATTCCTTTATTACTGTTGGGATATAAATGTAGGTGTATGTATACTAAATCAACCGACTGTCCCGTTGACATATTTGCTATAGTCCAGACTTAGCTCTGTCTTGTGGCTGATTTATTACAAAATACCATTCAGTGGAAATCGAATAATCCAGAAAGATTTACAATTTTACCGTTTATGATGCAGCCTGCATTGTATACAGCATCCCGCGTATGTATTGTATCATTGTGTTGTCTACATACGTATTGTGTGGTGCCCTAAGTGCCTGCTTTGAACATTTCTTATCTCCATGAAAAGATAACAGAAAAGAAAATGGATTGTTGGCTTTACGCCTATCTCAATGCCTTATCTGTCTCTATAGACTGCAGAGGCTGTAAAAGAGCGGGATAAGGGATCAATATAGGCTGTGTGTGTCTCCTGACACCAACTCATCAGGGGCCAAACTTTTAATTTAAAAAAAATGATAGGTTAAACATGATGAGAAAATGCCGATAATAAATGATTTTTTGATCAGATTGTACAATGTCTTTAAAGAAAAATATCCAAGCCTACAGAAAGTCAAATTTGAAATTGATCTCCTAAGTGAACTTATGGTCATGATGTGGTTGATATGTACAGCATGTTACCTGTAATATACCTGTGTGTACAGTGTTACTTGTTACTTACCTGTGTATAGTGTGTAACCTGTAATTTACCTGTGGGTGTAGACTGTTACCTGTAATTTACCTGTGGGTATAGATTGTTACTTGTAAATTACCTGTGTATAATGTATAACCTGTACTTTACCTGTGTGTATAGTTTGTTACCTGTAATTTACCTGTGTGTATAGTTTGTTACCCGTAATTTACCTGTGTGTATAGTTTGTTACCTGTGATTTACCTGTGTGTATAGTTTGTTACCCGTAATTTACCTGTGTATACCTTTTTACTTACCTGTGTATGTAGACTGTTACCTGTAATTTACCTGTGTGTATAGACTGTTACATGTTATTTACCTGTGTTTACAGCAATATAGTTTATAACCTGTATTTTAAATGTGTTTACATCAGAATGATACCTGTGTGTATAGATTGTTACCTGTTATTTAACTGTGTTTACAGCAGTATAGTTTACATCAGAATGATACCTGTTTGTATAGATTGTTACCTGTATTTTAGATGAGTTTACATCAGAATGATACCTGTTTGTTGTCTATGTATACAGCAAGTTACTGTTCATTTTTCTGTTCAATTTTAGATGGAGTGAGGTTATGAGACAGATAGAATTATGGACAGAAGTACACGAACTTAACCACCAGGGGGAGTATGTTCCTGTCCAAGTACAACCTAAACCAGAGGTGCCATCTGCAGGGGTCTTCCAGTTACAGCAAGTAAGGGGCCATAACTCTTATAATATGAATCATTTCTGGAAAACCTATTCACAAAAAAAGAAACAATATATTTATCTTATGAATCATTATTGGATGACAATCAACTTTTGATTGGGGAACAGCATGTTTCAGTACTTCGGAAAAGTCGTTTGGCTATTTTATAAGAATTTTGGCTCTTGGACAAAAGTTTCAACTTTTCATGTGTTAAACTTTGCTTTTGTGTCCTGTGTTGCTGATTTTTGTGAAGGTACAACCTCATCTAATGCTTTATACCATTCTTTGTTTCAGGGTCATACAAGGCGAGTGTTTGTGCGGATAAAGCCAGTGGCAAACTCCGGGACCCTGCCTCTCATCTGTGACTCTGTATCATCTATACAAGTCGGATGTATCTATGTACGCAACAAAATCCAAAAGGGGCTGGACAGTTACCAGGAGGTCGATCTTACACATCTGCGGGACAGGTGGTCAGACGCACTGGCAAGGAGGAAAGATTACCTGAACGAGCAACTCCAGAAGCTCATTAACAAGCAAGGTACATCACTTAACTTTTTTACCACTGCAGACCATAATGGACTCATCTAGATTAATGCATAGTAGAGTCTGCAAAAGTTACATAGGTTTGAAAGGGTTAAAAAAAATAGGGCTTTAGTAACAACAAGATATGTCAATATTGTCACCAGACGAAGCCAATTTCAGTTTTAAATATCATCAAAAGAAATAGTTGAAGAGTTCAGACATGAGGCTAGCACTGTTGCAGTCTTCCCCATCTGATGACAGTTTTTGAAGAATGAACTAGTGCCCAATTTATGTAAAAAGAAATATTTTGAAAGTTGAAATTCTTTTGTGTCGGAATGTTAGCGCTGTTGCTCTTTGGTTTGGTTTGGTTAAGTATCGTTTAACGTCCTATCAACAGCTATGGTAATTTAAGGACAGCCTCCCCTGTGTGCAAGATGCATGCATGTAGTGTATGTGTGCGTGTTTTTGGGAGGCTGCGATATGTTCGTGTTTGTCTCCTTGTGATAGCGCAGAACTGATGCCAACTTTATAGTGCTACCTCACTGAAACATACTGCCGAAGACAACCAGCAGGACACCCCACCCGATCACATTATACTGACAACGGGCGAACCAGTCATCCCACTCCTAAATTGCTGAGCGTTGAGCAGAAGTAGAAACTATCATTATTACTCTGGTATGTCTCGGCCGGGGGACAGAACCCAAAGCCTTCCTCACAGGGGCGAACGCTCAACTAAAGACCAAAAGTGAGGCATTGTCAAGGGAAACAATAGGAAGAAGAAAGTTGTTTAGAAAGAAGAGAAAAGATAAGATCCCAAATTTAGTCGCCTCTTACAATCATGTAATGGGGGCAGCAGGTACAATTCTTACGCCCTACTTGCAGGGACATGTTACTCTTTATTATGATTGAGGTTGGGGAAGCTGGATGATGGTTGTCTAGGGCCTGTATTCATGAAACCTGGCTGCAATCTCATACTCAAACGTGATTTCTGTTCTTAAACCGACTTTCTTGTTACTAGCTGAATCATGATACATAAGATTTGAATAATTTATCACTGGAACAAAAACATTGGCTTGAAGAAATAATTTGAGTTTGGGTATGTGAATGAATTTATCGACTTGTAAAGTCAAAACAACCATGATATTACTTTATTCTTGTCAATGTGTGACATAAAAGGATTGTCTTGACCCTAAAGTCTGTTTTGTAACAATTGTCTACTGTACACAGATAAGTCGGACTCGGACGTGGATCGAGAGAGGGCCTTGATGGATCAGTGGATGTCGCTGACAGACGAGAGGAATGCCGTCATGGTGCCGAGTCCAGGCAGTGGTATTCCCGGGGCACCTGCGGAATGGTAACTTAGCAACTCCTACGCTTTTTCATTAATTACACAGAAATTTGTATGTGAGGTTGACTCTTCACAGCTGTTATATAAAGCTTGATCTAAGTTAGTTTTCAAAATATGTCAGAATAATAAAAGGGATTAACAAGAGAGTTCATGAATGTCATTTAGACAACAAAAATTGATTTGGGTTATGAACGAGTTTTGAGATATATTTATGATTTTTATCTCAGTTTTAGGGAGGCCCCAGAAGATCTGGAGGAGCACAGACCTGTACTGTTTCTAGATTTAAACGGTGAGTTACTGAGGTAGACAGCAAAACGTCTTAAAATAAAAAGATTTCAAAAAATAAGAAACAGTATTTTGAAATGTAAGCTCCTTAACCCAAACTCTCCTCTATTGCCTGCTGGGTATGAAAGTAGTTGCTGAAACGTTTTGAGGGTTCTGTAGTTTTGTCTGACAAACTCCAATAAATATGGAAGACT
Organism: Mizuhopecten yessoensis; assembly: GCF_002113885.1. Classification (NCBI taxonomy): domain Eukaryota; kingdom Metazoa; phylum Mollusca; class Bivalvia; order Pectinida; family Pectinidae; genus Mizuhopecten; species Mizuhopecten yessoensis. The sequence goes on from NW_018408044.1 coordinate 538,025, forward strand.
TGCTCTTTAAAAATTTCACTGAACTGGGAAGACTAACTCTTGATAAGATTGAGTGAGCTGGAAATATTAATTCCTGTTAAACTAGATTGACAGGGAAGCCTTACCCCTGATTTTGCTTCCAATAGTAGCACAATAAAACAGCTGTACCTAAAGGGAAATAACTCTGTGAAAACAAAAAGAGGTGCTCTGGGACATAGCTGTTAGGCCTTCTGTCCCATTATCAGCTTGTGCAATGATTTAATACAATCTTCATGTGAATCTTAATTATCTTGAATCTCCTGAAATATTTATTAGTAGCTGTCAGAATGTTCTCGCTGAAGTTTTTTTACAGAACTTGTTATGAATGTATATATTGGTGCTATTATTATTTGCTTTACTGTTACAGCGGACGATATGAGTACGTCAGGAGTCAAGGAAGGGTTCCAGGCCGCGGGTGTTAATTCCATTTTAGTTAAAGAGCATGCATCCACTTTTGTTAACCTACCTATCATCAAAACATTCACGGAGAAAGATAATGTAAGTACAGGTCCATTATAGACCGATACAGTTGTTTGTGCTTACAAGTGTTGACAGGGCTTAAAAACCAGTGGAAACAGTTTCTGTTACCAGTACAGAATTAATGAAGTCAATTATTTTTCATTTTTATCGGTAGGTATTCAATTAAGTGAAGCTATATTTTAAAGCTTCTATCTAACAGAAAATATAAACATTTGACTATAAAAAAAAGTAAAGTAATGCTGAAATTAAAAATGGAATTTATGTCAATTAGAGAAAGTATGTGTAGATTTGATTGGTATCTGACTCGGAGAAAATCCGCCTCTAGTGACTCTAAAGCAAATTTCTGGCTGACAATAAAATATATTCCTGAAGAAGAAATGAACCTTACTTGTTGCTAGAATAGATATAAAACCAGTAATAATTAAATGAAACAGTGAAATCCAAACTAAGGGAGAAGCACATTGATTATCAGCTAAACCTCTTGTATTGTTTTGTATTGTAGAATAATAGACTTCAGGTAAACAGTGCAATTTGGCTGAGCAGTGATTTATTGACAGGCGTATACAAAGTCCTTTAGTAATTCACTTATCTATAGCCTTAGTGGAAGTGTATGCCAGTGATTAACACTAACCTCTAGTCCCACACCTACCCTCTGTCTGAGGGCCAGCCAAAACAAAACTCAGACCTTTTTACTTCAACTGTAGCACAAAGTGATAAACAGTTTCTACCTGTCAGTGCCTTCCTTACAGAGACAACGGATGGTTTATTTGAACCCTGTGCATTTAAGGGAAAGAATACACCCTCTGTGTTACCGTAAGAGCTGACTGGACCCTGTAGAATCAAAAGTTTTCTTAACCCTTTCACCACTGTAGACCATAATAGACTCATCCATATTAATGCATGGAAGAGTCTACTTAAGTTACATAGGGGTGAAAGGGTTAAGCGTCTCAATCTACCTGGAGGACACTGTAGAGATCAAAATTGATCTGCTGCCATATTGTAACACTTGAGATCTTACTTGTCCTATCCTATTTTCTTTACTCTTTACTTTTTTTCGGCGTCTCCCTTTAGATACCCGGTACCCGTCTTCATATGATCTAGCTGAACTTTTGCGAGGATGTTAAACCCCAAACAACCTTTGACTTTTACACCATCTGTTAAGTTGCTGACACCGTCTCAGAATCACAGACCGTGTGAAGGATCTCAGTTGTACAGAACTCTGTCTTACCTGTTATCAGAGATTATACTGAGGCTGTGTTTGAGCTTTTAAGGAATGTGTCAAAAGTCACTTCACCAAGGTCATTTGACAAAGATCACACAGGGCTACTCAAGAAATGTTGCCTGACAAAGGTCAACTGGTAGAGGCTACATGACAAAGATCACCTAGCTGGCAAAGGTTATATGTCAAAGGTCATAGACAAATGTTCCATGGAATAGGTCATATACTAATGTTCCATTGACAAAGGTCAAATGGTAGAGGTCTGATGACAAAGTTCACCTGCCAAAAGGTTACCTGCCAAAAAGTTACATAGCAAAGGTCATAGATAAATGTTTCATAGAAAAGGTCATATACCAGTGCTCCATTGACAAAGGTCAAACATTGCATTTAAGGTCAATGATTTAATGGAAATCCTGTTGTCTTGGAGCTTAGCTTTATAGCATAAAAATATACTATGATATAATTAGACTGAGTAGCTTTAAGGTTTGAAGGGCTGTTGATTGTGTACTATAGTTTGGGGATTTTTTTATAGTCTCACAGACTTTTATCCTAGCTCATTTAACCTTCTTTACAGCACCCGTTACACCTGATATACAAACACATTACAGAGCGTGTAACAGTGTGTGCTCTAACTAACTCTAAAAGACTGATGGTTTTCATCAAGACTAATGAAGTGTATACAATATAATAGTTTACCTTTAGTCTAGAAATATAACACAACACTGTACAAACACTAAACCAGTAGTAAAGTCATTAAGCTGGATGTATAGTGTTCCGTATGCCAATTGTACTGATTCAGATAACAGTTTTCTCACTTTTGACATTAAAACATATTTATATAATTTTGCATCTAAACTACATTGAGTGTATGTAATACATAGAACACTGGTGTCCACATAATACCTGCCTTTGTTGCATATATTCAGACAGGTAAGCAATGCACCTGTATCATATATTGATACTCATAACAGCAATCGTTTAACAGTATAACCTAGGGTTACATTGTAATGAGGCCTGGGTTTAGTGCTAGGTAGTGAGTCATGTTGTTCCCTATATATCCAGCCGGCCATCCATCCATCATCTTGTCTGAGGCATATCTCAAAATTGTTTATGGACGACCTTTTGGGATGGCAGAATGTCCTGTACTGAAATCAGGTCATGTGCCCTTCTAGTTCTATTAACAAAGTTATTGCCCTTTATCAAACAAGCATAACCTTTTTCAAGGTTTATCTGATTTATTCTATCTCCAACTTTGCCAAATTTTGTATTCAATTACATTGAGATTGGAGAAGAGTCTTTTTTTCTGAAATTGAGTTTTGCCTTCCACGATAGAGTTATGGTGAATCGTGAACAGAGTTATGGCCCTTTGTTCACTTTTCATGTTTGTCGTGAAGTTGGGAGGAATGTGGATTGCTCATTATAATTTGCCTCATTTATTTATTATTTACAGTAAATCACTAACATTTCCTAAATTACAGATATTTGAAATAATTCACATTATAACACAGAGAATCGATAGTGAATTTTAAAATGTAGCTAGTATTACAAATATTCTAATTCAAACGGATATCAGTTATTTTTCTCTTAATGATTGCCAAAGCTCATGAATAATTAAATTAAAGATGTTAATAAGCATGTACAAGACAGGAAATAAGTAAAAACAAGCATGAATAAATCAGAAAATAAGTGTATCAGACTTTTAATTGGTGTGATTTTCTGTATCTCTATATATCATGGCATGTAGCAGTATTAGAATGATCTTAATGTTTGCTCCTTTTAGCATATATTTAGTTCTTTGTTAAAACAAATATTACCAGTATCATACTTGGTCTATCTATCAAGTGTTTTTTTTTATTTAAAACTGACAATTCTAGTTATAAATGATGAAAGATCAACTTCCTATTTCCAATCTAGGGTTTAATTGTCTCAGTCAACCAAACAAGTTGGGTGTAAGCTCTTTGATGGTTTCTTATTTACACTGGTACTTCAAATTTTAAAACTTCTTTGAAATTTTGTGTGGAACAATCATTTTTTATGTCATACAAAAACTAAGTGAATGAAGTGAAATGTAATCCACACAGACCCAATATGACTTTTGTTTCACTGCTAATTATGTAACTATATAATCATGTGAAAAACATATCAGCCTGGGGGTCGCTGTACGACGAAGTACGGTATTTAACTTACTAACATATAACTTCACAGTTTTACTTCCAATCACTGATGCGTGTCTGATTCACCATTAAGTCTACTTCTACATTCGTTCCTTTAGTTGTTTCCAATTAAATAGAGATTTTTTTTTATAGTAATCCTACTTTAGAAAATAGAATCATCTTTAATAGTAGTGATATGTTATTGTCTGGTAAACACTTAAGTCTTTAACAATTTATTCTGATAAATTCAATAAATGGAAGGATTCTTCAACAAGAAATTAACACTGCCTTGTCTTGGCAAAATCATTTCTTATAAGTTTTTATGTTGTTCTTACAGTTGAATTCAATTTTGATTTTACAGGTTTGCGCTGTTGCATCCTGGGATTCCTCAATTCACGATTCGCCGTACCTGAACCGTGTGACACAATCCAATGAGCGTGTGTACCTCATTCTTAAGACAGTGGTGCGATTGAGTCACCCGGCGTACATGGAGCTCGTGTTACGTAAACGCATGTGTATTAACATCTACAATAACTTCAGTATATCTAATCTAACGGACCGGCTCAAAAAACGCATCACAGGGGCTGAGAAATCTTTCGCCAGCGGAGTTACGTACGACGTCGTGTCCAATATACCAAAGGTTCGAGTCTCCAACACCATGTTATCCAGCATTAACTTTTTACTACAATGTCATAAGTATCTTCCTGTGCCCATATTTTTTTTTTTTTTTAATCTAAATCTTAGACAAATTATGGTCACAAATATTTTTTGACTTTAACAAGCACATTAACCTGATTGATCAACTCCCCTGAAAAATCAATTCTGGTTTTCTTAATGTAAGGCATGTTGATAATAAAGACCTTAATTAGAGTGCAAGTAATAGAATGTTTTTTTCCCTATACAAAATAAAATAAAAAATCCCCATCCCAACCCCAATCATCTCACCAACCTTATGTAAAACTTCTTTTTCTGAATCTCTAGGCATCAGAGGACTTAGAGAACATGGAAAGCTTAGCACAAGTGGCTGCCTCTCAGAATGAAATCAGTGCCACAGATGGAGAGACATACATTGAGAAGTACATCAAAGGGATATCCAGCGTGGAGAGTATACTTACCCTGGACAGACTAAGACAGGTTCGGCCAATGTAGAATCTAGTAACGTTATTGTCATGTACTCAAAAATTGTTCTGTAATCCATTGTGTGAAGAGAATTCTGACCCCAAAATATAGCGAAACTAGACTGAGTTTTTCCCCTGCAATCAGGAAGCTAAATAATGGTTAGAGCATCTGGCTAGAGCTTGGAGATTCAGGGTTCGAGTCCTGGTCTTTTAAATTTGGCATCCAACTAAATATATATACCCACAGAACATAATATATATAGCAACCAACATACTCAATTGGTTAGAGTGTATATCTAGATTTCGGGCGTCCAGGGCCCGTATTCATGAAATATTTCTCATGCTCAAACACAGATTCTGTACTCAAACCGACTTTCTTGTAACTTACTTTATTCATGTTAAACAATCAAAAAAGTCAAATGTAAACACTGAAAACAGTATTTAGCTTTAATTTAAGCCCCTCAAAATTTGTCCAAATCATTGAAAAAAATAAGATATTTTTAACAATTTATAACCAGAACAAGAAATTAGGCTTGAGCCCAAAATCCTTGCCTGAGTAGAAAACTGTATCATGAATACGGGCCCTTGATTTGAATCCTGGTCTGGTGGTGAATTGTTTCTTTCCAGTTACACAATCATAGACTTATCAAGGTACATGCACATTATAGAATCTATTAGTGTTATTGTCAGTACTGAAACATATACCCACATATTTAAAGCGGAAAATATTCGTTGGTAGATCTATTTTGTGTGTCATCACCTATTATATGTAATATGAGAATTTATATTAATATGAAATTTGGTTTGTTTGTAGAATGTAGCAGTGAAGGAATTGACGGCGTCTACCGGTTTAGGACTTAGGAAAACTACAAGTGTGCCCAATATACATGCTGTAAGTATACTCTAGCTTCAGTAATACTCGAAGGAACTCACATTAAAAGTGTTCTGACATTATAGCTGTGATATATATAACAGTAAGGTAAACTTGACTCATTCACCCCTGAAGACACATTTGAACTCTTCCAGTTCAAAGGTTGGAATAGTTCATTATGACATGTCAGTGGTGAATGAGTTAAGCATTGACTTTTGATCTTTTGCTGTGAAAATAACATGAAATACTTTATAGATGAATACTTCTTGGCTGTGATGTTTGTCAATAAATCAAAGTATGAGACTGTTGACATATCAACAACAGTATCTGCAAATATTTCCTTCCTCTATTTGATGTTTAAATTAATTTTCTTATTTTGAGTCAAAATTTAAGCCTGCGTTATTAACCCACATTATGGTATCATATTCTTTACAGAATTATTTTAGAACTATTTCAAAAATATTAAGTCTTAATTTACAATTAGATATTATTTTTTTATTCCAACCTAATTAATGTTTGTTTGGGTTATCAGTCCAATATATAGAGAGCATCATAATAAAGCATTATGTATGTAAGACGTACGTTGTTCTGTTGAACTGTACAAAATATTATCTGTGTGTTGCAGGGCGCTCTCTCACCAATGAAATTAGAAGGACAGGTAACACAACTTTTGTACTACTGAAGGAATCTGGTGCCGTTTTTGTTCAAGACTGATCTTTGTTGATCAAACCTTTGTTTTGTTAATTTTGTCACAAACAGTTGCTGTTACTAGGGCTGTTACAATATATCAGAAAACAGGGCCCACTTGTATAAAACATCTCAACCCTTGAGATTTCCTCAAGTCTAAAATTACCCATAGACAATACATTGCTTGAGATTTTCCTTAATTTTGAGATGTTTTATACAAGTGGGACCAGGTATATTGCAATACATGGGTATATCGTATCGTACCACAATACAGAGATGAAATATTGCTGCATCGCAAATTTTTTCAAAAGCATATTTTTGTGTATCTACTTGGTGTTTTAACTTTGCAAATTACTACAAATTCTAACAGATAAGCATAAAGCAGGCTTTTAATAGTTCAAATTGTGTAATCTATGGTTAGTTTGACAAAAATCTTAAATCTATGTTATCCATATTATATATGAATAAGTTTGATAACATTCTGACCTCAGCCTATTATAAAATTGAGCACATCCTTCCTATGATAATATATCGGGATACGTTATAATCGCAATATATTCATTCTGTATTGCGATATATCGTGATATACTCTTTGCGTATTGTGACATCCCTAGCAGTAGCTGTTACAGTCATCATTCGGCAGTCAATCAAACGTGGTATTGACCCAAGGATATTGACTAGGCTGTAATTGCATCTGGTCAGAAAAAATACAGAAAAAATAATAGACTGAAAAATAATGAAGCTTTGTAGCCATTTACATGGATTTCCAACCTGACAATTAAAGCAATCTGTCTTCCAACTTTATCTTTTTTTTAAAGTGAACTATTTTCTCAGTAAAGTTGAAAGAATTTTCTAGAAACAAAAAAACCTGTTATAATAAGTATATGTGAATTGACAAAACATGACATCCTTATTTTGGTTCTCCAGCTTCGAGCAGACAGCATACAGGACCTTTCGTTGGATGCTCTGTCATTAGGACAACTTGGCTCGCACCCCGGTGAGTTTTCTCGTAAACGATCTCTATCGTTGGTTGGGATGGACCTAGCAACCATTGCCAAGGAACTCACTAAACAATGTATCGTAGTTCTAGGTGGGTAGTTCACTCATTGTCCAACATTTTTCTGGGATATTTGTTTACAGTTTGCTCAATATTGTATCACTTCAGTTTTGTTTTATTTGAATTTTTTTTATTTTCATCCAAAGAAAAGCTTTTCATCTTATTCTGTTATTTTTGGCTTTCAAAAGTATATAAAAGCTTGAAATGAAATTTGATTTGCAGTAATCGTTCAAATAACTTTTTGCTGGAAAAATCAGTTTGGGCAAGAAAACGCATTGTCATGATACTGCTTCAAGTGAGTGGGTTTGTAATCTTGCTTTATTTTCTCAATATTATTTGCATTTTTTATCGTTTATTTTTGTTTAATTTTTATTTTTTATTTTTCATAATTTTTCTATTCTACTGTATACTTATTTTACGCTGTCTTCCCTCCTGATAAATAAGGTATAGACTCTTCTGTGGCGAAGAAGTGTCTATTACAAATGAAAGGAGTGTTTCTGCAATAATACTTGGCAATGGTTTCTGTTGTGCTTTGTGTGTGATGTTGTTTATGAAAAACTGCTTTCAAATTGTTTATTAAAAATGAAGAAAATAACATGTTTTTTGTAATTAATTTTGCTAAAACATTTTATGACCTGGGACTTTTTTTACATGAAAAATGAAAAATTTGTTTATACGTTATTGAACTGACACCGTCCTTACTGACAGGTATCCTTAAGAAGCATGTGTAATGTGTAGAGATTTGAAAAATAAGCACACAAAAATATTGTTAATCTAATTAAATGCCATTTTTAGTTGAATGATTTTTAATTTTAACGTTGCCACTTGGCTGAGAAATTAATTTCACACTTATGTAAATAATTCTATAGATAAATCCCCAATGTTAGCTATATAATACCTGATGAGGTATAATATGTAATTAATATCTGTGTACTTTTTCTCTCTGCTCAATTTCAGGTGAGATTTTACATTCATCTCTCTATCATTTTTTAACTATGACATAAACAGTTGAGCTTGTTATTTAAGTTTGTGCTCCTCTTTTGGTTCTGATCGCGACACTGCAATAAGGTGTGACTTGGCGTGCGTTGTTGTGTTTAGTGGTGCATTGTACTTATGCCGTGCCATCGCTATGAACCTGGTAACCATGACAACCAGTAGAAACTCTTCACCTCATCAAACCGTTGAAATGACTAGTAGGTCTCGGCATTGAAGCTGGAGAAGAAATAAATTCTAGGAGAACCTCTTTAGGAATATCTTGTTCACTGTGCACACGGTTTATAGTTACCTTCTACACTAGAATAGTAATTCAGAATTACCTGTATATAAGAGAACCTGTTTAGACAGAACTTCTACAAAGACCTATCTGGGTAAAAACCTGTTTAGACTGACCATTGACCCAAGAAAACCTATTTAGACTATCTACATAAAATATGAAAAAAAAACTGTTTATATCAACTTTAGATAAAAACTTGTTTAGACAAACCTTCTACATCAGAAAACCTGTGTATATTGGCTACTTAAAAACCTGTTTAAAGTGACCATCTTTATAAGAAAACATATTTACATTGACTATGTAAATACCTGTTTAGACTGACCAACTGCATAAGAAACCCTGTTTATATTGACCTGCATAATAACCTTTTTAGACTGATCATCTACACAAAGGAAGCTGTTAATGTTGGCAATAAACAAAAGAAAACCATCTTATACTGTCATGATCAGAATGTTAAAACCTGTTTTATTGAGTCTACTTGTGCATAGGAAAACCATTTGAGACATAGCCTATAGGAAAATCAGCTTATCCTGATCCCTACACAGTGGAACTCCACAAAGCAGACATATAGCCTGTACATAGGATAACTGGCCTTTATCTCCCCCTACATAGTACAACAGCTCGGCCTACCAGATTTCACTCCTGTCCTATACAGTTGTAGTAGTTAACTATACCTAGAGGACCTTGACTGGTTGTTAGGTTGGCCAGGTTGTGTGGTGGCGGGTAGAAGTAAGCTTAGGTTGTATATATATAATAGGCTGTTATTGTCTTCACAAATCTCTGCAGAATCCTGATGCACACAACTCGCCTCGTCTTAGTCAGAACTGAATGTTGGCTGTTATACAAGGGAGATAACAATGGAAAATTTCTTCATAAACACAGCTCTATTAGAGAACAAAAATCTAATTTTCTGAAATTATCTGAAATTTTAATTGCAATCTTCTGCTTTTCTTATGCTGTTTTGAATAAAGACATTATAAAGAAGATTTGCATTTTTTGTTTGTGTTCAGAAGTCTTTATTTAGAGCTATAAATATGCTGGATAATAAAATCATATAAATTTTCTGATTTGTCTTTGGCATTACCTACAGTCATCATTTGTATGATATTTAGAGTTACAGTTTATAAAGAAATGTACATCAACGGATGTAAATATGTTTTCTTGCCGTTAAATGTCATTGTGATCTGATTACTATAAGAATGGCTTCAACTTGTGTGCTAGGTAACAGTCTATATATAATCATCTGTGCACAGATTATAAGGATTAAATGGCATACTGTCTTTTTGAAAATATTTTGTAAGAAAATGTTTTAAGAATATATTGTTAAATTGAATTTTAAGATGTTTTAGTACTTTTTGTGCTGTGTAACTAGACTATTAATTACATTAAGACGTTAGATAGAAACATCTTTAATTAGGTATTAATACACTATTGACAATGCTAGTAATTTGTATATTTTCAGCCCGTCCAAACTTTTTGAACTTGAGAACAAATTCGTATGGTAGCATTTCTAAGAGTAGGTCTTCTTCTTTGTGGCTATTATGAATGTGGTAGAGTCTGTTATGAATGTGGTAGACTTGGTAGTGTTGACCTTGGATGTAACCATCACCTGACTTAGTGTATTGTGTGTACATGTTGTCGTGGGCACTCCACGGTGCTGACTCCTGGTGGCAGAATTGACCAGGGGGGATAACTAGGTAACATAGCTCCTTTCATTTTACTAAAAAAGTATATAAGGACTAGTTTAGATGCATAAGTACAAATGTTTTTGTCAATCTTTAAAAAAATGGAAATTTTATGTAAAATTGATATGGTAAGAGATATTGAATGAGCTATGGTATCTTATAAACTTAATACAAAGACCTGTTCTAGAGCTTACTCTAACTCAGACTGTCAGGAAAACTTTGTCAAATATCAATTTGTCACTATCTCTCTTTTGTTGCCTATTCACACAAAATAACAGTTATATTCTATATTTTGATCAAATTTCTTACGAAACCCAGGAGAATATCCTTCGTTGAACCTAATGCTGTGATTTTTCCCTCCGTTGTACTTGACCTGACAAAGGTTTTCTGTCTGACTGGGTTAGAGGTCATTCCAGGACTATCAGCTGTATTAAGTCACATGGTACTTCTGCACCCAGTATCCATGGAAACAACATTATTTTCAATGTAATGAGGATAATGCCTTGATTTTGAAAAAATGAAGCATAAACGACTGAAGTCAAATTTTTCCTTTTAGCAAACAGTTGTTCAAAGCTAGATCAGTTAATTGTTTTGGATTTTTTTAATGCAAAATTTTTAGTGGACTAGTATTTTTTTATGAAAATATTGAAAATAAAATCAAAATTTAGAACTTACAGTTGACAATTTGGCAGGATTTTCACAACATTTAGGCCTATCTTATGTCATGACGGTTACATCAATCAGCAAAAGACTTAAATTCTGGTTTTAGTGATTATAATTAATCATAGACTGTAATTGGAAAATTACACAGATTTATAAACTTTAGATGTAAAATAACACCTCCTTCATGTTGAGCAAAGCTTAGATATTAGAATAGAGTCGATGGCCCTGAGGAAGCTGCTTATGATGCTCAGATAGTTACAGGACTGTACATAGAGTTGTACCTGTACTTGCATACTAAAATGTATTGTATCTGAAAAAAATAGTTATAATGAGCATATACATACATGTCTAACTTAAACTATTCAAGAGCTCAGATTATCTCTTAAAACCAAGAAACTAAAAATGTTTCTTATTTGAAAACATTTGACCAAAGGATCAGACAGCTTATCTAGTTTTGAACAACTGGCCTGTAAATTGTCTACTGTTAATTTGAACTCAGTCAGTTCATGTATTTTTGATACTCAAACTTTCACATGACATAGAATATGAAAATGCATCTTGAATTTAAAATTGATATTTTTTTTTTAAACTTATATATCAGACCTTTAAAACATATTTACCTGCATAAATTGTAATGTTACCATCTCACCTGAGAATTCCTGGAGTATAAATCTATACATCTGTGATCTACTACATACTTACTGAAGCACCTTGTCCTCCGTGTTCTTGTTTTCTTAAGAGTTTTAGATTAACTCATCCAATTTTTCATTTTCGTATCTTTTTTCGTCATTGACCTTTGATTTCATGTTTTGTTTATAGCACTCTCTCATTATGAAAAAAAGTTTAAAATAGGAGTAACAGACGTAATGTAGAATTAAATTGGAAAAAATGGAGAACGTGTTAGGGTAGAAATAGAGTCATTTGTAAATTAGATAGCTAAAAAAGGAAGGGAAAATGGTAGCCAGGTATTTGAAAACCTGTTTGACTGGTGTGACATTTAAGATAATATTATGTAGAGTTGATAAATAAAACTGATTTTATGCACACATTCAAAATCATTACATTACTGCATGTTGTAATGCACCTGATTGGTTTTGATGCATTTTGCATGTTTCTGCAATGATTTGGTTTAAAACTGCAAGTTGATTTGGCTATAGTTATGAAAATATTTTTATTCTATTCTGAATTTAAATCATGCTTATGTTAAGGTGGAAACATGAAATGTCACAGATATTTTCCTAAGTGAGATGCTGTTTTATGACGGTGTATTTAAAGTATTAGTACACAGCTATGTGATTGTATTGTAGTTATTTAGTAGTGCAAGAAATACAGAAAGATTTTTCCTTGTAGTGTTTAAAGATAAAATAAATATTTTTGGCAAATGATTGGCATGATTAAACTTAATGTAAACAATACATTTTTGCATGATTTTTTAAAAATTTAATTAATATCCCTATGTTTTGTAGAAAAATGTAAATGATTTTCCAATATATTTTTTCATCTACAATATTTTTCCTTTTATTTTCGATTTTAAAACCAAACAAATTAATTCTTCCATACTTTCCTTTTTATTTATTTCTCCAAAAAAGCATGTCAATTTTTAAAAATTATTTCAATACCTACAGTTGATGCACATGTTTTGAAAAAAATACATTAAATGATAGAACAAAACAGTAATACATGTATAATGTATATTTAATATGTGATTTTGAACTAAGATGTGTGTCTCTAGGCAGTGGTGAAGTATACTGTGTTAGTGTGATCGTATAAATCAGACAAAATAGAAATGGCTGTCTCACGCTTAAAAAGTATGGAAAAGTAGAAAATTTGTGGTTAGAATTTATGAATATTGGTATTATTGCTATTTCTCAAAGTAAGAAAGTCTGAATTTTAGATATATCTAAATTAGGTAATATTATAAATATATATTAATATATTATAAAATATATATTATATCAATAAATATTATACTTGTAGATTTTGTTTCTTAAAATTATGAGTTTGCCTGGAAAAATGGTAAATTGATTTGAAACTATACATATGGTGTTTAGTACATTTTTGTGAGACGTACATTGTATAGATTGTAAAAAATGTTGTTACAATGTACAGATTTTCAATTGTATGGTAAATAGTCGGTGCGTAGTTACATGTTACATAAAAAGATACTACTGCCCGTACGATGTCCATCCTCCATATCCAGGGGTTACGCTCACTTGTACTCTCTGCACCCCAGGAACATGTCATGACAAACTCGAAGACTGAGTGTTTACCACCTTGTTGATGAGACAAGAAGACTAGTTTGATCCTTTGTACATCAAAAGAATATTGCGGTCCGGAAACGGTAAAATTGGCTTACTTTGAGGTTGGGCGTCGCTCCTCTGTAATCTTCAAAGGACAGCTTTCCGCCTAGCGATTGGTCAGGTTTTTTTTATCTGAGACAAATCAAATAGCTATTGAGTATCTTCGTGCCTTCAATTTTGCTATGACATATTCCAGAGGTACGAAGAGCGTAAGTGAGCGTAACCCCTGCATGGAGTATCGATGATCTAGGACGTCTTGCAGAGCTGTACATTCAATAGATGGTGTATACTAAATGTTTTAACAAATACACGGTACTGTCATTACCATGTTGTACAGACATTTTGGTGCTATACGTTTGTACAATAAAACATTACCAGTCTGTGTTAGAATGTGTTGTCAGTGTGACAAATTACACATGATATTTTGTAGCTAGAGTGATTAATTCTGGGCCATAATAATAAACTCTTAACAGGACATAAATGATCAAAGACTGTATAGTCTTGTTCACAAGAAAATGCTGTTTTGTATTTTCACAATTTACATATAACATGTCATTATTTTATACAAGTATTTCATGATTCATTTACTTTCTCGTTATTTTGTATTCAGAATCTGATTTATTAAGGTAATCAAATTTAAGTGTGAAGTACTGTTTATTTATATTCTTCCCCTTACAGCTTCTCCAAAGTCCCTTCTGAGCCCCATTGGAACCAAAGTTGCGACGGTGAAACCCATGATGACTTTAATGGAAGAACAGTACCAGAGAGAGACAAAACCACTGCTGAGACAGGATACAGAGGAGGTGAGGCTCCCCACAGGGGCACTTCAAGTTAAACCGTTTGTAATTAGAACATGAACAGATGTGAAGGAGAAGAAAGTTTCAAAATAAACATATAATACATAATTTATTGTTTTAACTTGTACGTAGGAATTCAACTATATACCAGTTAAGGTCATAACATTTTTACATCTGTCAGTTAAATAAACTATAATATAGCTTTAGTTATTGTCATATATACATGTATTCTAGGCTCTTTAAGCAAGGGATGAAATGAATGCAAGTCTACTTGCAAATTTGTCCTGTATCCATGCATGGAAATCCCATGGCACTGGTACAGCTTACACCAAATCAAGAGAGAATTTTAAAGGCTAGCTAAATAAATTAAAATAACTTTGTGTGGTTTACTATCTCAATATTTGATTCATAGCTACCAAAGAAAATATTAAAAATGATGCTGTATAAATGTTTAAAAAAAAAAGTCCATTTTGAAAGTAATGTTTTGAGGATATGTTGTGTTAATAACTTGTCATGTATTTTGTTGTGAAGGACTTGGAAGATGAAGAACCAGATCACAAGCACCACATCAGGCAGGTGGAGCCTGACCCACATAGCATCGGCTCTGATGAGTTCCAGGACTTTGAGTCCTATGAGACCCAGCAGGGGTCACTTCAGGAGGATAACAAGGTTGTGAACTCGACCGAGGATGGACACATTGTCCACTCCTCTACCACTGATAGTCTGGTGGATATCCAAGGTAAAAACTGTACCCCTAGCCTCGTGTCAAGTGGATATGGCTCGCAGGCTGTGTCGATGCTCACTCTATCCTCCGAGGATTCTCTTAGTCTACGAAGTAACGAGGATAACACAGAATCAAACAAAGAGTCTAGAGGTGTTCAGAAAGGCAATGCAGAACAGGCTAATAGTAGTGGGGATAGTGATTTAGAGGAAGGATCTACAGACTCCACACAGGAGGGGGACAAAATCCTGGGGACTGCTGATCAATCAGCAGAGGATACCAAGCAACAGAGTACAATGTTAGAAGATAAAGAAAAATATTTGAGTACAGATGAAAGTCTCAGTGGTAAGGATGTGAGTGACTTGGACATCAGTGTAGCATCTCTGCGGCGTCCCAATCTTCCAGACTTTGACACAACAGGTACATCTTTAGACGAAAGCAAGGGAGATAACTATTCACTTACACAAGACAAGGGCAAGGGAGGTAACTCTACTGGAGAGTGGGTGGATCCATATAGTGAAACTGCAATGGAGGAACTAGAAAAGCTTGGGCTTGATGAGGCAGAGGAGAGCCATGATTTCACAGAGCATCCTACCGAGCAGACTCACAAAGATATGGTGGAGCTATTTATTCGTGAAGACGGGGACAGTGAGCAGGACAAGGGTAGGATTTTGGCGAGTACGCCGATACGTCGACGTAATTTAAACCTATCCAAACGTGCCCGTCCCTCATCTTGCATTGTGTCACCCTCCTCGCATGCAGACACTACAGCAAGTATAATAGAGGAGAGCATGAAGAGAAACAGCCTCGTTCTGGATACCACTGACGATATGGAAACATCAGGTCTGTTATACCTACACGTATATAGGATGACTTTTGACTCATTAGGATAAGCAATATTTTGTCACCGCTTTTTACTTTACAATGCATTTATATTTTAATTCATTTACTTGACATGTGCCTTGCATGTGTTTTAGACTTAAAATATATTGAATAATCTCCTTAACCCTAGGCCGACTAGATTTTGTTCCCCACTACCCATCCAGTCTTCATCATAGTTCATGTTTTCTGTTAAATATATTGTCCCCATGGACTAATACACTATCCCACTATATTTAGCTTGAAATTGGAGATGGCTTTTCCTCTGTACGTGTGTAGGTATTATCATAATAACAACTGTGTGCATCATGTGACCTGTTATTTACCAATGAAAATGTTTCCCTGCATGAACGTACATGTAGGTAACACAATATGTTCCATGTAGATAATATGTTTGATAAACCCTGGTCTGATTATCTAATGCATTATAAGTGAGGAAACCTTCACTATATATTACCGGTACAACAGAAAACACTTACGATATACTATTATTATCAACCTTTTTAATTTGTTCACAGCTGGTGAGGATGCTTTAAGCGTGTGTTCATTCGGAAGTCGAGCTGACCTTGACAGGCTACAAGAAGTTCCTGTGCCACCCTGGATACAGATCGGAGAAAGTGTCATAGTCAATTCTTCTAAGGGCCCTGCAAAAACCGGATTTGTGCAATTTGTTGGGAATGTGGAGTTCGCTGGCGGTCAGTGGGTCGGGGTGGAGCTTGATCTCCCTGAGGGTTAGTACAGTGCACAAATCTAAATGATGGAATATGCAACAGTTTTGGTAACTAAACAAAAATGTTCAGTAATAATATCTGTTAACTGAAAGTAATTGGAAAGTTGATAAATTCTGTCCCAACTTTATTAAAAAAAAATGTCCTGGACCTTATGTGGTTTGAATGTGTCCTCTATTACAAGTCTATTGTTCTGTGCTTGTTTACCAGGGGGGGAAAACACTTTAATATGTATAAATTGCCTTTTAGGCCCTTTCTACTAGTCATTCCATACCTTCTGAACTTAATTGACAAGTGTTCCTATCCTGATATCAGTCACTGATCCTATATGTAACACATTTGTGTATATAAAGCAAATCATAGACAAAATGTTTTAGGTTACTGTACAGTTCATTATCAAATATCATTCTTTTTACTATTCCAGGTAAAAATGATGGTTCTGTGCATGGCATTCGATATTTCAAGTGTCGATCTCGTCACGGCGTATTTGTTCGTCATGACAAGGTTCTCTTGGACAAAAAACGACGAGGATCACGAAAGATGGCAAAGCGGCATTCCATGGGAGCTAAACTTAGTGGCTCAAACTCAAATATTTCCTTTTCCCCGGGAGTGACCTCCCCTGGCGGGAACAGTCCTTCCTATCTCAAAGGAACCTCATCCAGTTACGCGAAGAAGAAGTAATCACCATAGAAAGGATATTTTTTCACTGATCATCATTTTTTGATAGTGATTTTCTGACGAGTTCAGCTGTCTATTATGGGGGTGATCTGTGTCACCGCTAAGCAAATGGATTTTACACTCGATAACAAAGATTTCTGCTTGCATGAAAATCTAAATAAGTAAATGAGGGAATGCAGTGCAGAGAATAATTCCCTCTGGTAACAAATTTTGAGCAAAGACATACAGTTATATTTATCACCTTGGATCAGGAGGGAAAAAAATGACAAAAATTTGCATGTGGCTGTCTTCTGACGAAGAAATTAGACCTAAGCATCTGATCTTCATGAGATCGGCCAGCTAAAATAAATACATCTTCTAACTCATGAAAAAATCGGGACCATGGAATCAGTAATTGAGAAAATATAGATGACCAGTAGTTATAAGCACATGAAGAAACTGAGTCAATCTTTCTACTTGTGGGGGGATATTGACCAAGACACTTATAATTAATTACTTCCGAGTTTTCTCATGGTTACTGTCACCTGTATGATAATACAGTGATCTTTGTGTTATACTTTACTCTTTGTTAACCCTTTAAGCTGCTGCAATTAGTTAATCAAATATGTACTATTTAGACACATCATTCTGTAATTTCAGATTGTTATAAAAAACATGTTTAAGGTTTTCAAGAGGAATTCAAATTTACATGATACAATGAGTAGATAAAATAAGTGTTTCTATGGAGACGGATTCATTCTATAAAATGCCTGTCTTTCATACTGGAAGATTCCCCGGGATGTGAGCCAGCCTGTCACCCTCCTAGACCATTGTATATGGCTACCAGAGGTCTGATGTTGTAAATCTGTGATGTATTTAACCTGATCAAAACTTGTTATTATATGTACCTGTATTGTCTCATCCTGTACAAAGCAGAAGGAAATAGGAAACTGTACATGTCTCTGTATCAAAGAGAATATTGTACATGTCTCTGGATTGAGCAGAATAATGTACATTTCCTTAAAAAACAGAAATTGAACTTTGTAGAAATCTACACGAGAGAGTAGTTAAAAACTGTACAAGTCTGAAAATGAGAGAGAAACAGAATATTGTACATTTCCCAGAATGAAAGATAAAAGGAGTGTTTTTAATTTAGCAATCAAATAAGAGATGTAATTGTACATACCAGGGTACGTTGAAAGTATTGACAGGTGAAAATGATGGAATAAGTCCTTGGTAATTGTTACCTGAATCAACAGGTAATCAGGAAGTTGGAGTTCATACCTGGTTTGTAGTGATGAGCAGGTGTATGGGGGAAAAACACACATGATCTTAATGGTATTCAACAGGTGTCTAGGGAAAAAGGGATACATGATTTTAATGGCAATTATAACAGGTGTCTAGGGAAAAAGTGATATGTGATTTTAATGGCAATTATAACAGGTGTCTAGGGAAAACGTGATACATGATTTTAATGGCAATTATCACAGGTGTCTAGCTAGAAAGCGACACTCTGTTGTGATAAAGAGAAAGTTTGGTACATATGTAAAGTTGCACCTGATTGTTATAGAAACCAGTAGATATTCTATTTATGATGTAAAAGTATTCCTGACTCCAACACCACAAACAAATTTCTGGCAACATCAAGCCGAGTCTGAGCGAAATATTATAAGCGTGTATGACATTGATCTCTGGTTGTTATGGTAACCAGAGGATGTTCTACACGTAGTGACAGATTGTTGGTTATTTAGTAAAGAACAGGTCTTCTAGCTAGACAGATATAATTTGAAAGGAAGGATAATATAAGGAAATTAACTGTACCACTGTCTGTTGAATCATGTAATGTCTAAATCTTTACCTAGTATGTAAATAGTTATATGAGAAACAGTATTGTATTGGTGGTTTACGCTGTGGTTGAAGTTGATGTTGTAGCTGACCATATAGCAAACATGCATTCCTGTAATTGTATCTTGTACTTGAGGCATGGTAGACATTTCTGACGGATATGAATCAGAACAGAACCAGAAATAAGGTAAGAAACTGTAGACACCACTGAACCAACTTTATTTCCTGTATATCACTTCCGAGTTGTTTTTCTTTTTCGTCCCTTTATACAAAAATAATCTTTTATTGGGGAGACAAAGAACTTTGAAAGGTGTTTTGGAATAATTAAGCTCAGATTAATTTGAATGTGCCATGGTTAGTCTTCTGTTGTAGTGACCACTTTTGACAGGCCTCGCAGAACAGTTTCTTCCTTGTTATTATGATCACTTACAATGGTAATTCTGTATTACACAATTCCCTCACCTTGTAATTTGTCCCTTTCGAAAACATCATCAGGCAATATCTAGCCCTCTTGAATATTTGGACCCTAATTATTTGCAACAGCCTTTGAAAGTATAATGGTGACCAATCTGGCTGGTGAGTAACTAACGGTGACCAATCTGGCTGGTGAGTAACTAACGGTAACCAATCTGGCTGGTGAGTAACTAACGGTAACCAATCTGGCTGGTGAGTAACTAACGGTAACCAATCTGGCTGGTGAGTAACTCACGGTGACCAATCTGGCTGGTGAGTACCTCACGGTGACCAATCTGGCTGGTGAGTCACTAACGGTGACCAATCTGGCTGGTGAGTACCTCACGGTGACCAATCTGGCTGGTGAGTCACTAACGGTGACCAATCTGGCTGTGGAGTAACTAACGGTGACCAATCTGGCTGGTGAGTAACTAACGGTAACCAATCTGGCTGGTGAGTAACTAACGGTGTCCAATCTGGCTGGGGAGTAACTAACGGTGACCAATTTGGCTGGGAAACAACTAACGGTGACCAAAACCATTACTTGTCTGTGAATGCTTTGACAGTGGTTCTTCTCATTGTGGACATCAACTTCATGGCCTGCATGTGACATTGTGTATGATGATATGATTGTCAGTTCGTGCATGAAGCCCTTTCTGGCTTGGTGTAAGTNTATCTCCAAAGCTCATTACCATCTTTGGGATGTGAGAAAGGATACATCAATCAATTCAGCAGAGACTTTCGCTTTAGACATTCCTGCTGCTTTCTTCCAGCAGGTTGATACAGCCAAATTCTTCCCTACTTTATAGACAAGTCAGCACCGTTTTAGAAGTCCTGGACTCGTACACCTTGCATGGTGTTTTATTTGGTTTTGAGGTTGATAGTAATCATGCCTTTCTTACAAAGTTGTAAATTTGGTCATGAATAATGATATCTCTGGAGATGTTCTTCTAGGATTGTTGGACAGTCTCCTAAAGGCTTGTCTCTCTTCTTGTAAGAATGGCCACCTTTTAGTTGGTTTTTAATTTCCTCCTTCAAGCTCACTAGATGACCTGATCTCTCATCTCCTAACAGGTCTCTTGAATTTGAAAGCATCTCTGATAAAGCCTGGTCTATATATCACTGTCTCCATTCATTCTTCCCTGATTCTTCCTGCATTCCTTAGTCAGTGGCACTTCACCCTAGACCATCGCTCATCTGCTCTAGCCTGACATACCGATATTTTGGTGATGTTTTGATATCTTTACTCATTAGCAGTTGTTTGATCTCATGTTTCCCATGATTTCTTGTTTTATGTTTGGGTTGGTAAATGTAAAGACTGTTTAAATATGAGGTGGAAAAAACCTGCATGAAATAGCTGTAAAATCGCTGATATGTAGTGTCCTTTAACCCTTTCAACCCTATGTAACTTTAGTAGACTCTACATTGATCTGGATGAGTCCATTATGGTCTACAGTGGTGGAAGGGTTGAGAGGTCACTTGTGCTGTACAGGTGTGAGAGTATTGCCTTAATTGACCTGGAGTGAGTCGGGATACATCGTCCCAATATACCTGGAATGTGTCAGGTGTGAGATAGATTGATCCACCTATAGAGTGAATCATGTGTAACAATTATTCCCGTACATCCTAGCTACGTTAACTCATTCACCCCTGAAGACACATTTGAACTCTTCCAATTCAATGGTTGTAATAGTTCATCATGAAATTTCAGGGGTGAATGAGTTAATACCATCAACCAATTTACACCTAGGTTGTTTTGCAGACATGAAGTATGAATACCAACAGGGTTCCATTTCTGGAATCTTCACCCAAGTGTTTTGTTTTTACAGAGAGAATTGTGTTCAATTTACACTACTGGTTGTGTTAGGTTGTTTTTCACTATTTACCATTGAAACCTGTATTTCTTATTTATGAAATAGACTTTATTGCAAGTGCTGCTGTGTTAACATTGAATAGTTGCGCCTTTGTAGTTCATGGCAACAGGAAAGTGTTTCCTTGACTACGTCAGATAGGACAGATGTGTTTCCATGGTTATGCAGTAAACTATGGTATATGAGGTATATATATATACAGTAGATAATATATGTTACAGACTTACATATGATGTAATATTTGCACAATTAGGTTGTAACAGGCTTTATTGATACTGTTTTTATTATTCATTTGAATATTATTTTCATTCATTTTATATTTGATCATATCAAAACCTGTTTTAGTCGGCTTTATAGACTATCTGCTTGTCAGGTGTGTTGTGATTGGGTGAGAGAAGGTGTTTAACCTTGCTTCTGATTGGTTGTGTCTGTTATACAAATGTATCGGTGAATATGATTGGTTGTATCAATTGATGTATATTTTCAAGCCCGTTTATGAATGTATATGTTTTGAAATCTTTATATCTTATTAATTATTTTCTTCTCTTATGTTATAGAAATATGGGTTTTTTTCTCCTGCATGACTTTTAGGGGACCACATTATACCTGCATTGAGGGGAGGGAGCAAAGGTCCGCACAATAAAGAGACTTTTATAATGTAACGGCATGCTACCTGCTATAAATGTACAGTTAATTGCCCATTAGTAATATAGACGTAGATCAAATGGCATAATATTTTAAGACGTGCAGCCTGTTTTGGAATTCTGGTCCCAGAACTCAGTGCCAGAGTTACAATAGTTCTGTAGTTGTTAAGGCAGTGTTTTGTGTAACTACTTATTTTTATCGTATTTTCAGATTTCGTTATCAAAACAATGGCAATTTTGGACTAAAATTTGATCAGTGAAACGTCAAGTTGATTCTTTGTTTGCAGCAAATGCTGTGCAAATGAATGATACTATGATTTATATCCAATGGAAACTTAACTGTCATATAATCTCAACAAGTTTTAGGGGGTTGATTATAATGCTAAACATCTGTTTTGTCATACACATTAATCGTAACCAGTGATGACTCTTTCATTACCTTCCAGGACACCAGCAAAAATTGTGGAATATTCTAAATTCATTGGTGTTCTATAGACTAGGAAAGAGAAAACCTAAAACTTCTAATAAGTCATTGTGAAAGGAGGATTTATATGATAAATATTAAGATATTATGTATATCTTTATAAACATATAGATATTATATTCAGTTGCAAAAAAGTAGACTATTATAAAAACGTGAGATTGTATGGGCTTATGAAAAATTTGTCTGTAATTTTCATGAACGTGTTACACGGACTGTGAGAAAGCTAGAAACCTTAAACGATAACATTTTAATTGTACTTGTAAAGACAGAATTTATTTGGTTGCTAAATGGCCATAGCTGTTGATAGGACGTTAAACAATACTAAACCAAACCAAATGGTTGCTAAACCAATAGACCATTAGGATAACGTAAGACTGAGCTTGACAACTACGTTGGTACTGAACAAGTGATCAGCTAATGGTATAAAACCTGGAACTGGCAAAAATAAGCAGTTAAACAAAACAAAGAACATACACAAAATACTCATAACATTCCACTCTTGGTCGGAAGTTTGTAAGACTGCACTAGGTCAGGGTGTGTTCAGTTATACTATACTTAGAGGGAAGACTTAGAGAGAAGACTTAGAGANGGTCGGAAGTTTGTAAGACTGCACTAGGTCAGGGTGTGTTCAGTTATACTATACTTAGAGGGAAGACTTAGAGGGAAGACTTAGAGAGAACACTTAGAGGGAAGACTTAGAGGGAAGACTTAGAGGGAAGACGTAGAGAGAAGACTTAGAGGGAAGACTTAGAGGGAAGACGTAGAGAGAAGACTTAGAGAGAAGCATAACTGTACAGAATAGTTAACTGCGTAGGGTTAACATGTTGCTGTATACTAGGAAAGTTCTGCTGCAGTTTAGTTTAACTTTTCGCCTTTTTCACGGGGAATAGCCGACTGTAATGAGGGAAGTAGACAACCTGTTATGTATAATAATTAACTATGAAGGGCAAAATTAACACTGAGCGAAAAATTAAAATTGATTATATATGTGAAGGCGAAAGATTCTGGTATCCAGTAGACTGTACTGTGATGATTGTGTTACAGTTAAGAAGACTGTTCTGGGTAGGGGTGTATTTCTGTTTGGTATGTACCTAGTGTGTGGAAGTCTTAACTTGGAATTATGTTGAAGTTATACAATACTCTTCCATTTATCATGTGTAATCACAGAGTTAGATTATCTAAGTCCATGGTGTGATTATACTGTATCGGGCGGGGTGTAATGTCCTTTAGGTAATGAGGCTAATTCGGCGGTTCAGAGATTATATCTGTACATACTGTGGGACTATGATAGTCCAGGTGTCTATTGTTAGCTAAGCTAAACTGTTAATACAGGTGTTTATTGTTTTGTACAGGTGTTAATTCTAAGTCAGGCTAAGTTGACATTCCAAATATCGGTTCTTCCTCCCTTCGTTTATTTTTTTTAACAACATATATGCTATAAATGCCATCGTGTTATTTATGCATGCTATGCGAGATTGCTGTTAACTTTCCTTATTGACTATTTTGATTTTTAAATGTACTGATAACTATTAAATAAGGGGAAATATTAAACATGATCTTAGTGGGAAATACACTAGAATGCATGTTATGTTGTCTTAGAACAATTACCAGCTGTGTCGACCATACCTATGTGTTAATTTATAAGGGTTTGTCAGTGATAGACAAACAATCACAATGTGTGTCGATGTGTTGATTGTAGTCTGGCGTCTTGATTCACCTACCATCATTTTCCTCTTCCTCCTTTTCCTCATCCCCC